>NC_090746.1:118260432-118277932 GCF_036898095.1 Palaemon carinicauda | reverse complement strand
ATTTTTTGGGAATGTTAGGTGACTGTGCCTATCATGACAATACAATTTGATTGGCCTTTCTTTTCCTGGTCAAAGAGTAAGCCTACGCCTGCAACTTTGTCTCCATACCAGGAAATTAAATTACAACCTATTTTTCAACCAATAGTTTGTTAAGGGGAAGTGCACTATATTAGGTTAGGTTAGGTTAGGTTAGGAAATTGGTTGTTAAAGACTGAAAATTCTACAGTAGGCCTATTCAACAATCAGTTTTGCTGATGCTGTTTTGATTTCTTAACAGTTCAATTAATCCAGTTTATAAGGAAACTGAAAAGAAAACAAGAAACTTATTCTCAATTACTTTCATCCATGGTAAAATGAAATTCTGAATGTGTTTTTTTTTCCCGCTGAGCCCACCTCTTCTGTATTCCATTGTAAGCCATTGTTTTTAAAGATTTTTATAACAAAACGAACATATGAGAAGGAAATTAAGGTCTATACATAGTCTACATATTGCTATTTATACTATGTATTCGTTTTAGACTTCTGATATGAGGTACAGTAGTTTTTTGTTAGAAAATCAATAAATATGGACTCAAAATTGTCAACCTTATCTCATAAAATATTCAAAATGATAATGATATAATAATAACTATGACAGAAATAATGATTATAGAAATTACAGAAAAACCATATATGCGTTTCCTTGGAAAAAAAAAGTGATTACTAAAGGGAAAATCTGTAATAGGTAAAAACATTTGATTAATATCTAGATGATATAAGAAATAAATTAAATAGTCTTTACCTAACCTAACCTAACCTAAAAAAGTTAAATGTTTCGCGTGAATTTAACTCGTTCGTCAACAGCACACCATAATCCATAAGAACTCTCTCGCATTAGGCATTTTTAGCGGGAAAATACCTAGCGCTCATAGGCTGATTTGCCATCTGTTGTGATTGGTGGTTGTGTGTGACGTCATAAAATCGTATTTATGAATGAATTTAACTGGGTAAGGGTATTAAACCTATACTTATTGCTGATAAATTATAATTTATAAATTACAAATTTTATAGAGTTGAGCTCAAAATGCGTAATAATTTAATAATAAATAAGTTGTGAGACTTGTTAAAATGTATATATTAAATAAATACGTCATATGCAAAGAAATAGTTGACTTTGATCTGGCTACGATGTTAGATGTGCGTGCGTTTGTCTGTTGAGCTGTAGTAGGGAGCGCAGCCACCAATCACTGCTGAGGAGGATATAGCCAATCAGAAAACTGGAATTTGCCGCTAAGAGAGAGTTCCGGGGCCTTATGAGTTGCTGTTTGAAAAACCTACCCGAATTTTCGTAAAATCGTATTTAAATGTTCTAGCTATGGTGGACGAAACATAAGATCTTTTCAAGCGAGCTAGAGAGATATAGTTTCTTTAAAACATAAAACAGCCCTTATAAAATAGATGTTTTTTTAACTTATTTCATAGCAGAGGGATAATTACAGATTACCAAATCATCTATATTGGAAAATACGTCTCTGTGACGTCATAATGAGTAGGATGAACTTTGCAGCTGTTGTCTAAATGGTCTTTGTTTGGTTTGAGAGAGGTTTTGAGTAACACATGACAGATAATATCATGCATGACTTTAGGTCATATTTTGTTACGTTTCAAGTAGGAATAATATCGAACAGATCATTTTATTAGGAAGTATCTCGTTGTAAGGTTTAATGCCAACAGTATGGAAAATTACGACTTAAATAATACAACTGCTATAGATAAAGCTTATAATAACAACAATTACTTATTAATCAAATGGATCTTAAATATCATTGCGTGAATATGGTTCGTTCTCCAACAGCAGCCACGTAATACCGAGGAACCCTCTCGTCTTATGCATTTTAGCGGGAAATATCCGTCGTCTCATAGGCTGATACGTGTGCTCTGCTGTGATTGGTTGTGTGTGACGTCATGCTATCGTATTTTATGAATGAATTTAACTGGATAGGGCTGAAAAATCTATACTTATTGTAGACAAATTTCAATTTAGAAATTACAAATTCTATGGAAATATACTTAAAATTATTTATAATTTGGTAATAAATGAATAATAAATCTTGTGAAAGGGTATACATTGAATAAATACGTCATATTTGAAGGAATACTTGACTTCGTTCTGGCTACGGTGGTAGATGTGCGTGTGTTTGTCTGTTAAGTTGTAGTAAGCGAAGGCAACTACCAATCACAGCTGAGAAAGATATACCCAATCAGAGGACTGGAATTTAGCGCAAAGTGAGAGTTACCAGGCCTTATGAGCTGCTGTTTGAAAAACCTGCCAGAATTTGCTTAAATTGTATTTAAACGCTCTATCTAAAGATATGTTTTCTTCAAAACATATAAGATGTTTTATATCATATTTGAGGAATGATTTTTTATTATAAAATCATTATTTATATTGAGAAAACACGTCTCTATGACGTCATAATGAGTAAGATGAATTTTGCAGCTTGCCTAAATGACTTTGCTTGGTTTAAACGAGGTATTGAATGACACGTTATATAGATATTATCATATCGAGTTAAACAGTGAAGGAATTACATGATTTTAGTTCCTATTTTGATATATTTCAAGCATAATGTAATTAATTGAACCGATCATCTCCAAATTATTCTCTTTATTAGGAAATACGTCATTGTAAGGTTTAATACGAACAGTATACATATTTCAGGTAAATTACAACTTAAAAATTACAATGATGAAAACAAACTCATAATAACTATGAAAGGGGATCTTAAATATATATTTGATTCGTTCGCCAACAGCAAACCGAAAGTCAGGGGAACCCTCTCGCCTTCTGCCTTTCCTTAGCGGGAAATATCTGGCGTCTCTTTGGCTGATTCGTACTCTGCTGTGATTGGTGGTTATGTGTGACGTCATACAATCGTATTCTATCATCGAATTCGACTGGGTAGACCTATACATTATTTTTATGGAAATAAACTCAGAAAGTATATTAATTTTGTAATAAGATTAATAATGAATCTTTCTGAAGGGCATAAGTTACGTCATATTCGAAGGAATACTTCCCTGTGCTTTAGGTTACGATGTTAGATGTGTGTGTGTGTGTGTGTGTGTGTGTGTGTGTGTGTGTGTGTGTGTGAAACCATAGTAATTGAAGGGAACCACCAATCACAGCTGAGGAAGATTCGGCCAATCAAAGGACAGGAATTTACCGCCAAGAGAGAGTTCCTAAGTCTTATGAGATGTAGTACGAGAAACATGGCCAAATTTCCATAAAATTGCTTTGAAACGCTTTATATATGGAATGTTTTGTTTTGTTTTAAGGGAATTGAAGGTATACTTTCTTTAAAATATGTAAAGATGGTCCATTAAAAAACATTTAATGCCATATTTTATTAGAGGGATAGATTCTGATCCTTATTTTTTATTCAGAAAATACGTCTTTGTGACGTCATGACGAAAGAGTATGATGAATTTTACAGCTTGTCTTTGTTTCTGTTTGCTGGTTTGAGTAAAAACTATAGCTTAAATCGTAAAGTAACAGTGTAGCTTTAATTCGTATTTGGTTACATTTCAAGGTCAATGTAATTGAACAAATAAATGATTGTAAAATCATGTTTATTAAGCATTATTTCGTCATATTTGCTTAAAACTGCAAAGTTTCATGGAAACAAACTCAAAACAGAGAAAGAGGTCGGTCATTCATTTGTAAAATAAAATGTGAATTTGTTCGTTTGCCAACAGCAGCCCATAAAAGATAGAAACCCTCTCACCCGATACCTTTCCTTACCGGGAAATATCTTGAGTCTTATTGGTTGATCCGTCCTCTGCTGTGATTGGTGGTTGTATATGACGTCATACAATCTCGTATTTTATGAATGAATTTTGCTAGGTAGAGGTAAAGTACCTATACTTATTGTCGATAAATTTGGATTTAGAAATAACAAATTACATAAAAGCAAACTTAAAATGTTACTTATTTATTATTATGATAGATAATAAAATGTATCCAAACGTGTAAGGCAACTAAATATGTCATTTTTTAAGAAATAACTAACTGAGTTCTGGCTACGATGTTAGCTATGTTTGTAGGAACTTGTAAACAAAGGCAACAACCAATCACAGCTAAGAATGTACAGCCAATCAGAGGACTGGAATATCCCGCCTAGAGAGAGTTCCGGGGACTTATGAGTTGCTGTTTTAAAAATTGCCCGAATTTCCGTAAAATTGATTTTAAATGCTCTAGCTATGGGGGAGGGAGACGTGACAAATTTTTGTTTTTAGGGAAATTAGAGATATAATTTCTTGAAAATATATAGAGAACCTTATAAGATGTTTTAATAACACATTTTATCAGTAGAATACATTTTAATTACCAAATTATTATTTTTATTAAGGAAAATACGTTTTTGTGACGTCATAATGAGTAGGATTAACTTTGATGCTTGTCCAAATGACTGATTAATTCTGTCTGCTGGTTTGAGTGAGATATTGAGTAACACGTAGTAATATCGATATTCAAATAAATAATGTTGTTTTATCAAGCTTATATAGTGAAGGAACTTCAGTACATGACTGTAATTCCTATTTTGTTAGATTTCATGCATAATGTAAAATATTCGAAGGACTAATTTACTGTTTTGGTTACGATGTGTGTGTGTGTGTGTGTGTGTGTGTGTGTGTGTGTGTGTGTGGAGCTATACTTAGCAATGGCAACAATTAATCATATCTGAGAAAGTTATAGTCAATCAGAAGACTGGAATGTGCCACCGAGAGGAAGGTTCAAGCACTTAGGAGTTGCTGTTTGAAAACCTAACTTGAATTTCAATGAAATTAGATTCAAACCCTTTCTTACTGGGGATGGAGCTGAGGATTTATTTCTTTAAGGGATTTAGAGTTATATTTTTTTTCTAATAAATGTAGAGATAGTCCCTTATAAAATGTTTTTTATAACAAATTCTATTATAAGACTAATTCCCTTGTGGTGTCATAAGGAGTAGGATGAACTTTACAGTTTGACTAAATGGCTGACTAATACTGTTTGCTGAAATTGCTGGTTTAAGTGAGGTAGTGAGTACAAGTGACATGTCGAAGTGGATACTATTATTATATCGAGCATTTCAAGTATAATATAATTATTCTAGGGATTAATGGAATGTCTTGGGCCTGATGCCAAGTTTCGTAGATCGTTTGGAGATAATTCTAACAATACCGTGATTTATGACTTAATGTGTAACGAAAGAGAATGCTTCGAGTGAAAGCCAAACATTTAGGCTACTATTATTCTTTTGCCATTACTGAAATAAATGAAGTTGGGTTTAATGAGAGCTTCCTACTCTTAAAAGCCAACCAGATGATTCTTCCCTCGTTCTGCTTTACGTGTGGGCCTAGGCTACATATATTCTTTTCATCTTGCTTTTATCTATAGTGAATACTGTAGATTCTGATCACATCAGCCACCGTTAATGAAAGGTAAGTCATCAATAAAGTATATCACTGCAATGCACTTGAGATAAACGAGTATCAAACATTTAAAACCAACTGTCAGTTCAAGACCAGAGATTTTTTTTCTTTTTATGTATTATATCCTTTTATCCCAAGACCATATTCGCGTCCTCGGTTGAAATAATAATTTGAAAGATTTTCATAACAATAGCTACAATTATAGTAAGGATATATTGATAATATGGTTAATTTTGAACATAGTATATTATAAAAAAAAAACACTGAAATTTTGTTTATATTCCTACAGAATTACACAACTTAATAATTCAAGGGGATAAACAAATATGAGGATGAATTATCCAGAATCCAAGATTTTTTGTTACGTTAATTTATTTCAGAGATGGTATCTTCGTTGCAATTATTTGGCATTTACTCAATACTTATTTAATATTTTTTGGAACACAATATCCTGAACTGTGAATCTACAGAATAGCAAGTCTTGTATAATGCTCCTTTCCCCCTTAAGGTATCAATTTCGAATATTTGCTAGATCTTTTTAATACTTTGTACTGTGTTTTTGGGGCTTTTGTAGTTAGTTGAGACAGACTAGTTGTAAAATTTCAAAATCTATCACTGGAAAAAAAAAAATAGAAGGGAAATAAACACAAGAACATCACCTAACCTAAAGTTCCTCACCTAACCCAACTTAGGAAACGGATCTTTGTCTACCTAACTGACGGAAGTGCTACGACCCCCATTAGACCGCTGTATCCTTATACCATTTCAGAATATTTGCTAGATCTTTGTAATACTTTGTACTGTAAGTGGTTTTTTAGCCTTTGCAGATAGTTGAGACTGACCAGGTGTAAATTTCAAAATTTATGACTAAAAAAAAAACCATTTTATAAGGGTGACAATCATAAGAAAACCACCTAACCTAAGGTTCCTCACCTAACGTAACCTAGGAACCGGATCCTTACCTAACCTATCTTGGGAACTTGATCCTTACTTAACCTAAGTTAGGAACTGGATCCTTACCTAACTTAGGAACTAGATCCTTAAAGGTTCCTCATCTAACCTAACCAAGGAACCGGATCCTTACCTAACCTAACTTGGGAACTGGATCCTTACCTAACTTAACTTGGGAACTGGATCCTTACCTAACCTAACTTAGGAACTGGATCCTTACCTAACCTAACTTAGGAACTGGATCCTTACCTAACCTAACTTAGGAACTGGATCCTTACCTACTCCCCTACCGGGGGCTACCCCACACCCTGCAACTCCCATTATACTGCTGTATCCTTAGCTTACCCTAAAACAAACTCTCAACCCTGTCTTTAATTTCCCAATCGCCTTCACGCCTGGCAAGGCAACTCTAAATCATAACCTTTTGTAAATCGTAAAACTAGCTTCATATATTTCAGACCAAGATTTATTTTCCACATAAATCGATTTGATAAGTAATAATGTTTAAGCCTTTCCCAATTAACTACTTTCACCCCCTTTTTTACGTATAATACTTCAGATTATCACCCTGCAAAGTTACGCAGCCCACAATCAGGTATTTAGCCCACTCTGCCATCCTGCCAATGTAGATCATACTGTGTGGGTTCTGGCTATTATTATTATTATTATTATTATTATTATTATTGTTGTTGTTGTTTATTCATCATCATCATCATCATCATGTTGTAGTTGTTGTTGTTGTTATTTATTCATCATCATCATCATCATCATCATCACCATCATCATAATCATCATCATTATTTATTATTATTATTATTATTATTATTATTATTATTATAATTATTATTATTATTATTATTATTATTATTATTATTATAAATATTATTATTATAATTATTATAATTTTTATTATTTATTAATATTTGTTTATTATTCATATAATATCTATTATTTATTTATTTATTCGTTAATTATTTATTAATTATTATTCATTTGTTATTTGTTTATCTATTTTCATTTATTTATTAGTTATTTATTCATTTAATATCTATTATTATAAGAGAAGATACAACACCCGTGAGTTAGGAAGAATTTGTCAGTTAGTGTTGTCAGGTGTATGAGGAAAGAAGAAAGAGTGTAAAGAATAGTCCAAACTCTTAGATGTGTGTGTATGTGTACGCCTGCGCGTGCGTGCGTACGTAGGCAAAGAAAAAGGAGCTATAACCATAAGATGTATCTAATGTAGTACAATCTAACCAGTCAAAGGACCCAAATAACCCTTAAGCAGTGGTATCTCAACAGAAAACGGAATTTTAAGGGCCATGTATCTTTAGGGTTTTCTCGCTCTTTTTCTCAATTGCTCTTTACTCATGTAAATATTTTTAAATGTTTGCTTATTGGGCATTATTTACTTATTCATACTAGTAAATAATGTATCCTAATCGTCATAGCTAGTTTTTTTTATTTACACATGAGTATTTCTTTATAGAAACGTGAGTCTCATGATGCCAAATATATGATTTGGATACGCAAAATCTTATTGTAATCAAACTTGATATGATTTAGCAGCTATTTTCCCTGTTGGGTCCCCTGGGCTTATACCATCCTGCTTTTCCAAGTAGAGTTGTAGCTTAGCAAGTACTAATAATAATAATACCAAAAGGCACCATTATGATATCATATACAATTTATCTTGAAAATTTGTCTAACATGATGTTACCCAATACATCATAGACCAAAACTAGCTGCATCAACTAGAAAAAAAAAATAAATAAATAAAAGACCGCGAAAGACGCATTTTCCACGACCAACAAGGCCTTGATATCCATATTCTTTGTGTTTATTTTTGTATGCGTTTCCCTATATGAAAACAAGGCCAAGTATGGCTTCATTCGTCCCTTCCGTAAATTACCTAATAACCACAAGATGGGGTCACTGAGGCTATGCCTTGATAGAGAGAGAGAGAGAGAGAGAGAGAGAGAGAGAGAGAGCACAAAAATTTTCCATAATAAAATGGGTTCAGTGTATTCAAAAGAGAGAGAGAGAGAGAGAGAGAGAGAGAGAGAGAGAGCAGCAAAATTTTCCTTTCCATAACAGAAGGGCCTCAGTGTATTCAAAAGAGAGAGAGAGAGAGAGAGAGAGAGAGAGAGAGAGCAAAATTTTCCTGTCCATAACAGATGGGGCTCAGTGTATTCAAGAGAAAGAGAGAGAGAGAAAGCAAAACTTCTTTTTCATAACAGAAAGGGGCTCAGTTCATTGGAGAGAGAGAGAGAGAGAGAGAGAGAGAGAGAGAGAGCAGCAAAATTTTCTTTTCCATAACAGAAGGGGCTCAGTGTATTCAAGAGAAAGACAGAGAAAGCAAAACTTTTTCATAACAGAAAGGGGCTCAGTGCATTGGAGAGAGAGAGAGAGAGAGAGAGAGAGAGAGATTGAGAGTGAGTCAATAACTCAAACGTTCCCCCACAGCCATTCACTCAGCACCCAGAGGCATCACTTCCAGGGAGTTTTGCAGGCACCGAATGTCACGAAAACCTATAAAAAATCGGCTATTAATTTCCCCTATTCTTCAAGGTTTATTTTTCAATTACCTTTCAATAACTTCGTTTGATATTGGATTTTTCTCATATTTGCATTTTGATGTGATTCTCATACCGAAGTATATTCAATCCTTAAGTTGGGTAGAATATTATGGTTCGTGGTCTGATTTTTTTCTCAATGTTTAGACTAGGCTATGCATAGGCTATTAATTTCCCTTATTCTTCAAGCTTTATTTTTCAATTACCTTTCAATAACTTCGTTGGATATTGGATTTTTCTCATATTTGCATTTCGATGTGATTCTCATACCGAAGTAAATTCAATCCTTAAGTTAGGTAGAATATTTTGTTCGTGGTCTGATTTTTTCTCCAATGTTTAAATGAGGCTACGCATATATTTAGACTGTTTAAATACCTGCCATAAAGAACGCTAACATCTTATGTCTTTACATTCTATGTGTACATTTCATGGAGTGAATTAAACATTTACCTAAAAAAAAAAAGAAAAAAATAGACTTCGAATATTTACATTTGCTTCGAGTAATAGATTCCTTTTTTATTGTTTCAATACCTGCCATAAAGAACGCTAACGTCTGATATTTTTACATATTATATGTACATTTCTTGGAGTTAATTAAACATTTACCTAAAAAAAGAATACACTTCGAATATACACATTTGCTTCGAGTAATAGATTACTTTTTATATTGTTTCAATACCTGTCATAAAGAACTCTAACGTCTGATGTCTTTACATTCTATATGTACATTTCTTGGAGTTAATTAAACATTTACCTAAAAAAAGAATACACTTCGAATATACACATTTGTTTCGAGTAATAGAATCCCTTTTTTATGGCATCTTATTCGTACAAAAGATCATTAACGATTTCAATAATAAATACATTGATAGAATTCAATGTTTTTCTAAGATAAAATTGAGAAAATCTTGAATAAGCTATTCACATTTGGGAAAATGTCTATTATAGGTATAGTTGCGAAGTTAATATGATTTCAAAGCAAATGAGTAAAGTCATTTGAATGTTTTGGTTATTGTATTATCTTTAATCAGAGGAAGGTGAAAGAGGTGTGTGTTTGTTTCGTATTTACTTATAACGAGAGAGATTCTATTGGATATTTTAACTCTCTCTCTCTCTCTCTCTCTCTCTCTCTCTCCTCTACGCACACACATACACACACGCATATATATATATATATATATACAGTGTATATATATATATATATATATATTAGTGTATATATAAGTCCAGATATACGGTTGATCCTATGGGATGGGGATGTGGGGAAAGTTCTTGACTCTCTCTCTCTCTCTCTCTCTCTCTCTCTCTCCACTTTAGTCAAGATTGAAATGAGAATTGAATAATCAGAAGAATCTAGAATTGAATTAATAATGTCTTACACTATATGAAGATGTATTACTGTATTGTCCTTACACACACACACACACACACACACACACCTACACACACCTTTATGTGGAAACGCATCGTCAGGCTAAATTTCATCATGGTTAATTTTTTTTGTATGCTTGATATTTTCCAAATAATAATAATGAATAAATAATAATAATGATAAAGATATCATTAATAAAAATTGCCACAGAATTTAAAGACTATTTTATATTATTTGGAAATATCGTCATCATTTAAATTGATAAATGTCAAAAAGAACTGTTTACTAGCACACAGCGATTAATACTTTATTGGGTACTCGCAACGGTGGTACTTGAGCCCGTTTAAAGGTAGGCTGTTCATTCTCTCTCTCTCTCTCTCTCTCTCTCTCTCTCTCTCTTATAATATATATATATATATATATATATATAAAATTGTGTTCACGTACAAATGAGTTATCTTTGTGTTCTTGGCATAAGTTGACTCGTTCGTGGCCAAGACACACCCCTGAGGTGACCACGATCAACCAATCAGGGCTACGATCATCCATGACGTCAAATGAAATCATCCAATCAGCGTACGGGGAAAGTGTGACGTAGCAGAGGCACGGCTTTTTAGTCCACGTGCTTGTGTACCAGCCAAATGCCTAAATTTTTTCCAACCAGCCGTATTTCAGTAATCATGGTGCCAGGTCTCTACTTCCGCCACAGAGTTTGAGATTCTCAACACCTAATTGTGTTTTTAAAATAAGAAAATATTAAAACTTGGAGTAGATTTCAGATATAAATCTAAGTAGTTATTTTACTCTTATTGATTGGTAACATCGCGAGCTGGAATTTCTTGGTCGTGAGATCCTTTCATGCTATTGGTCGGAGAGGGATGCTGGGACCTCGACGGGAGCCTCTGATTGGCCAGAACGGTAGAGATCCAGGAGATCCAGGCTGTCCTCTCAGAGAGAGAGAGAGAGAGAGAGAGAGAGAGAGAGAGAGGAGCAGCTACTGTTCAATATTCCTTCTGATATATGAATGTTTTTTCGAGTTTGTATGAGACCTGGTATCTATTAAAAAAGGTAAACAGAAAGGAAGAGGTCACATATTTAATTGTTAAACCAGAATTATCTCACTATCTGATATGCATTGCAATTAAAACTTCATTAGAGTCCAATTGGCATAATGATCCTGAAAACCAAAAGTCTAATCTAGATAAAAAATAATTAAAAGTGTAAATAAACAATCAAATAAAAGGAAATCGGTCGTCTCTATTCAACATGAAGGATGATAACGCCTGGAAGGTAGACGTTATATTAAGGTGTTGCCAGAACACTTTAGATGTGATGCTGATGCCAAGAATAAATTTCTTGCAACGCAGTACCATGATTCTCTCTCTCTCTCTCTCTCTCTCTCTCTCTCTCTCTCCACACTGTGTGCAATGCCAGTAGATAAAAGTAACTTTTTTAACCAAAGAGGCATATCACGAAAATATTGAATAAATGAAACTTTTCTTCATGGAAGCAATCTCCAAACATTTCTTTGCTTATTTTTATCTATCAGAATTTATAGATCTCAGGAAACCGTCATGACATTGTTTTTCGATCTATCAAAATTTATAGAACTCAGGGAACCATCCTATCAGTGTGTCATCGCTACTAGCTTGCTTGCTTCTTATATTACCCAACCTTGTGTTGAACATTGCTACTGTATTTTGTGGAATCATAACATCTTGCAAGGTAGCATTCTTTAAGCAAGCCCTGTTAATCAGCATGACGTCATATCATTAAATGAGGAGTCGTGTGGTATGGCAAGTTATGCTATCGAGTAGTAAATACACTCCGCAGTAGTATATTAAAGAAGCGTCTTAATTAAAACCAGGACGTAATCGTATTAGCGAGAACAGCTCTTGATTCAATCACTTGAGGTAGAAGAGGCATCCGGCTCGGTTTTGTTTACTTCACAGTCTTCACTGCTCACAGGTTTCCTCGTCAAATAGTGAAATTACTCTCTCTCTCTCTCTCTCTCTCTCTCTCTCTCTCTCTCTCTCTCCAATATAAAGAAATAAACATAAACAAGAACCTTACAAAATCTAATCTACATGTGCTGGAGGGAACTATGTGTTGGGTCCACTCACCTTTAAAGTAATCGATCGTCCAGCGTGCGATAAAATGAGCTTTATGGCAGGTGGGAATAAGGGTCAATTTGAAACTCGACTATACTAGCGAATGGAATTCAAGTTCACGATGACATAACTGTGTCCATGGGGGGAAGTTTTATCCAATTAGTTCTCATTGCAACCAATGGGAAGCCAGAACTCACAAATGTTTAATTAATGTCACCGGACAACGATATATAGGATTTTATTGTTAATGACCCAAAAAACATAGTGTTGGGATTTATCATCCTTTGTTAATCTTTGAATTCGATGCGAGAATTAGATTTTATTGTGGAAAATTAATCTCTCTCTCTCTCTCTCTCTCTCTCTCTCTCTCTCGCACAGTCACACCAGGGGTAACCTACTAGAGTTGAATTGGGTCTCTCATGTTATAGATAATAGATAAAAGACTCTCTCTCTCTCTCTCTCTCTCTCTCTCACTCTCTCATTAAATAGTTCAGGAAATACCGGGCCAAATTACTCTAAGGAACGCTTGAAGTTGTAATCAATTGTGTCACGGAGAATATGAAGCAATTAATGTATGTGTATATATATATATATATATATATGTTTTATATATATATATATATATTTATGTATATATATATGTATATATATACGTGTATATATATATATATATATACACGTATATATATATATATATAAAGAGAGAGAGAGAGAGAGAGAGAGAGAGAGAGATATTTAGTTTTTGTACTTGTTGCAAAAGACTTTTCATAACTTTGACCATGCTTTGCTTTGCATTCAGATCTTCCCAGATTTTACCATCCTGCACAATGAGAATTTATTCAATGCATTTTACATTTGCTGGAGTCAGTTTTGCAAGATGATAGATTGCACAATAACAAAAATGGCGCTTGGTGTTATCTTGTCTCTTCCTGAGATATATTTGACACTGCCTAAACTTTTGGATTATATTCCATGAAGTATAACAAAGGTAATATGAAGATCATGCTAAGATATAATGGCCGACTTTAAGAGATTTAGAATGATGAGGAACGAAAATAATAATACTAATAATAATAATAATAATAATAATAATAATAATAATAATAATAATAATAATAATAATGAACCTTAAATTTATCAAAAAAAATTTATTGCATTGATTCATTATTCTATGCCTATTCCTCATATTATTATTATTATTATTATTATTATTATTATTATTATTATTATTATTTCCAGCTAAGCCACAACCTTAGTTGGAAAAGGAAGATGCTATAAGCCCAAGGGCTCCAACAGCGAAAAATAGTCCAGTGAGGAAAGGAAATAAAGACATAAGTAAACGATATGAAAAATAGTGAACAATTAGAATAAAATAATACAACAATAACAAATGTAAAAGGGAACGTACTACTTCTATTTATCCTACGCTCTTATTAATAATCATTACCCCATATTTTTAACGTTTTCATCATTATAACTTTACTTTTGCTCACACTAATACTTAGACTGATCTTTTTTCAAACAATTCTTCTTCACCCAAGGGGTTAACTACATTATTATTATTATTATTATTATTACTACTATCCAAGCTACAACCCTAGTTGGAAAAGCAAGTTGCTATAAGCCCAGGGGCTCCAACAGGGAAAAATAGCCCAGTTAGGAAAGGAAATAAGGAAATAAATAAATGAAGAGAACAAATTAACAATAAATCATTCTAAAATAAGTAACAACGTCAAAACAGACATGTCATACATAAACTATTAACAACATCAAAAACAAATATGTCATAAATAAACTATAAAAAGACTCATGTCCGCCTGGTCAACAAAAAACCACTGTAATTGTTCAGTGTTTACTTTCCTCTTGATAAGGGTAGAAGAAACTCTTAAGCTATGGTCAGCAGCTCTTCTAGGAGAAGGACACTCCAAAATCAAACCATTGTTCTCTAGTCTTGGGTAGTGCTATAACCTCTGTACCATGGTCTTCCACTGTCTTTGGTTAGAGATCTCTTGCTTGAGGGTACATTCGGGCTCACTATTCTATCTTATTTCTCTTCCTCTTGTTTTGTTGAAGTTTTTATAGTCTAAGAAATATTTATTTCAATGTTGTTACTGTTCGTGAGATATTTTATTTTTCCTTGTTTCCTTTCCTGACTAGGCTATTTTCCCTGTTGGAGTCCCTGGGCTTATAGCATTCTGCTTTTCCAACTAGGGTTGTAGCCTAGCAAGTAATAATAGTAATAATAATTGTCAGATTATTTCACCAATCTGCAATTTCTCTTCACTATCAAAGGTTACCAGTGCATCTTCAACGCCTGGTGGTAGCGTCCTTACCTGGTGATTGCCAGACTGGGGTTCGAGCCCCTCTCAAACTCGTTAGTTCCTTTGGTCGCTGCAACTTCTCCATCCTTTTGAGCTAAAGGATGAGGGGGTTTGTGAGAGCCTATAGGTATATCTGCTGAGTCATCAGCAGTCATTGCCGGACCCTCCCTGGTCCTAGCTAGGGTGGATAGGGGGCTTGGGCGCTCATCATATGCAAGATGGTCTGTCTCTAGGGCATTGTCCTGCTTGCTTGGGCAATGTCACTGTCCCTTGCCTCTGCCATTCATGAGCGGCCTTTAAACCTTTAAATGTTAGCCATTTCATATTACATTCGAGAGTCCTTTTCTTATCCTGCAACTTTGCTCTCAGGAATGATCCATATTTGACCTTTCGCATTACTTCATTCAAAAGTTTAGCAAGTTATTATTATTATTATTATTATCATTATTATTATTATTATTATTATTATTATTATTATTATTATTATTATCATTTTTGTTATTATTATTATTATTATCATTATTATTATTATTATTTTTATTATTGTTGCTATTATTATTATTATTATTATTATGATTATTATTATTATTATTATTGTTATTATTATTATCATTATTTATTATTATCATTATCATTATTTATTATTATCATTATTATTGTTATTGTTATTATTATTATTATTATTATTATTATTATTATTATTATTTTTATATTATTGTTGCTATTATTATTATTTTTATATTATTGTTGCTATTATTATTATTATTGTTATTATTATCATTATTTATTATTATTATTATTATTATTATTGTGGTTGTTGTTGTCGTTGTTGTTGTTGTTGTTGTTGTTGTTATTATTATTATTAAAAACGGTATTATTTACGGAACTTGATTAAGTAGCTCACTTTTTCGTTTCATTAACCTAAAAAAAAAATGTATTTACCCTTCTTAATCTGCACAAATAACGTGGGCGATTTAAATCTAAGGTAATTTTTAATGGGCTCAAATAGCAAAACTATCTTTAATTTAAAGAAATCTTTTTGCCAAACCAATTTAACAGTGCTACTTTTAACTCATGAAATAAAGACGATATTCACCATAGCAGTTGGAAAGAGTATATATATATATATATATATATATAGGAGGATATTAAAATGGGAACAATTGTATTTTCCAAATAAATTTGCTAGTTATGCCATCAAGAGTTGACGTCAAGTTGATTATTGATAAGAATATACAGTAAAGTTTGATAGACTTTTTCAATATGTTATTTGCTTGAGGGTACACTTGGGCACACTATTCTATCTAATTTCCCTCCCACTTGTTTTGTTAAAGTTTATATAGTTTATATTTATTTTTTCCTTTTTTTCCTTTCCTCACTGGGCTGTTTTCCCTGTTGGACCCCTGGGCTTATAGCATCCTGCTTATTTTTTCCTTGTTTCCTTTCCTCACTGGACTGTTTTCCCTGTTGGAGCCCCTGGGCTTATAGCATCCTGATTTTCCAACTAGGGTTGTAGCTTAGCAAGTAATAATAATAATGACATGTGATTAATCAGTGATCTATTTTCTTCTGCACCACGCAGTGAGAAACGGAGTCAGAAGATAGACGTAAAATAAACAGAAAACAAAATGTAGTTAAAAGCTAAGAAAAAATGAAAAATTTTGTAAATGGAATGGAAGCACGAAAGTCAACCCCCCCCCTCTCTCTCTCTCTCTCTCTCTCTCTCTCTCTCTCTCTCCTAAAATCTAAAAGCTACATTGAACTTTTTCTCACAGTGGTCTCATAGAATTTTTACTACATAAACATATGTTAAAATGAAATTAAGAAATAGAAATTTAATGCAATATGCGTAACTCATCCCATGAAATACTTTAGAAAAAAAAATCACCTACAGAAATAGATGTTATAATCCTCGTAATCTAGATTCAGTTAGTCAATGTTTAGTTACTGCTCACAATATAGATTTATTTTTGTGTTTCGTAAGACGTACACGAGTAGATAAGAAAGCTAGGAGATTGGAGTTACCAAGCTGATACAATTGAAGAAACATTTTTCAGAATTACAGTATCCTCTCCCCTATACAATAAAGAGCAAGTGTGTGTGTGTGTGTGTGTGTGTGTATGTGTATGTATATATATATATATATATATATATGTATATATGTATGTATGTATGTATATGTTATTATTATTATTATTATTATTATTATTACTTGCTATGCTACAACCCTAGTTGGAAAGGCAGGATGCTATAAGCCCAGGGGCTCCAACAGGGAAAATAGCCCAGTGAGGAAAGGAAAAAAGGAAAAGGAAAATATTTTAAGAGTAACATAAAAATTAACTCCTATATAAACTATATAAACTTTAACAAAACAAGAGGGAGAGAAATTAGATAGAATAGTGTGCCCTAGTGTACCTTCAAGCAAGAGATCTCTGACCCAAGACAGTGGAAGGCCATGGTACAGAGGCTATGGCACGACCCAAGACTATAGAACAATAGTTTGATTACCATAGCTGAAGAGTCTCTTCTACCCTTAGCAAGAGGAAAGTGGCCACTGAACAATGACAGTGTAGTATCCTCTTGGGTGAAGAAGAATTGTTTGGTAATCTCAGTGTTGTCAGGTGTATGAGGACAGAGGAGAATATGTAAAGAATAGGCCAGACTATTCGGTTTATGTGTAGGCAAAAATAAAATGAACCGTAACCAGAGAGA
>NC_090746.1:118040432-118255432 GCF_036898095.1 Palaemon carinicauda | reverse complement strand
AAAATGTGCTTAAGTTCACAAACAACAGTCAAAGGTTTTACGTTCTCAAATGTAACCTAACCTTTGGAGTCTTGTCCCACCAGACCATTCCATTCTGACTTGATCTAGTGTGGCATAACAATGAAGAGTGAAACAAACACATGTCAACCCGACCTTACGCACCACATAATGACTGATAAAGGGGTTAACCCAATCTTACACGCATATCGCATATTCTGTAATTAAAGTTTCGGAAGTGCGCTTGCTTTGCACGGGTCGTTTATCATAAAACAATAGTTAATTTGCTTTGGTTAGCGAAACCAGTGTCTTTTCATCCGGGGAGGCATTTTTCAGTGAAAAAGATTATTTTCAGATTGAAAAGTCTTTTATTTGAAAGTTATATTGAATCCATATTAACTGAGCGTATATGGTATGCTTGATGAATTTTGCAAACAGTTTTACTTTGTTGTTTACTTCCATGGAGAGTACATGCTTGCTAAGGATTTGTGAAGCTCAGCATGGTATTTGGATCAACTATCTTTGTTCATTAGGGATGCTCCTCACTCTTTGCTGGAAAGGATAATGCTCAGCCCTCAATCCAAGTTTTCAACTAGGACTTATTTTTGGACTCTGTAAGAATCAACAAGACACACAAGGAGTCCATAGGGAGTGCAGGCCGAATGGATCGTTTTACGAGTTCGTGTCCGTGGGACGGGGTCAGATAGGGTTATAATAATTGAGACTGTCCTCTACTAGCCTAACCCAGACATAGCAAGTTGGAAGTGGCATAACTTTGATTGTGTCACAAGTAGTTTTAAAGGATAGAAGAGTTCCTTCACCTTGGTTGAGGAGTTTGTAGCCAGGATCTGAATCCAGCCACACGTGACTTTGTCTTTTATCTCTTCCCTACAAGAAGCTACTAGGAGGAACTACAATGCCTTGCCTACCTGTCCTAAGAGGACACTACTATTTTTCCTACTTGAAGTCAGACATCAGATCTATCTCGGCTCTCAGGAAGAACGTTTCAGGGGCACAGGTAATGACAAACAACCTTCTTTGCACGTTACACACAGGAGTAGACACACAGGTCCCTTGATGCCTGTATCCTTGACCGGGTGGTAATTGTCCAACAGATCTTGTAGTAAACCTATATCCTTCACGAGACGAGAAACATAACAAAAAGAGCAGTCGCTTCGTAAGTCTAGAATGAGAGGTAAGGTCGACTGGCCATTCTACCTCTTCTTTTCTCCCCTTCCTTGAGGCGCAGCAGTCACTCCGTTATTAGCTGGGCCAGACGTAAGTGTAGGGAAGGTGCATGATCGAGCAACTTTTCTTAATTAATAAATATTGTTTTGGAGTATCTCTCCCATCATCCCAAATGAGGGGGAGGATGGGCATATGTATACAACTATTACTCATAAATGATCATAAATTCAGACATATCATCCACACAGATATACTGTAAGTTCTTCCTTGACTCTACCAGTCCCACATAATGACCTAGCATAACACCTGCTTCATCTTCATGTCCATCTTATTAGGAGGTTGATAGGAGTTGTCAATTTTGCTCTTCCTCAGGATGGAAGTGCTTTGGCATACCCTGGGAAAGTAAAGCAGCCAATTTGGTAAAAGAGAATTCTTCTCTTCTAAGGATAATTCTCTTAAGTTTGTATGCATGTAGGAACGTATCATAAGTTACACTTCCCCCTTCAACCACCCTGCATTTCCTAGGTTTAAGGTTAAAGGGGAGGAGCTCAGTGGCCTGTTGTGTGGGCGGGCCTTACCCGCCACCCTCCATCTAACTCCCAGCACCTCGCTAAGTTTTAACAGCCATATTGATCTTTGCTGAAAGCATACACCCATTAAAGAATTCAGTTTTGTATAGCTAGGAAAAATACAAATTACATATAAAACTTGGGATTTTTCTGGCTATTGCACTTATGGCTGAAAACATGAAGCATATGAATATTGGGTAAGGTTTAAAATTAATTTGTTCCAACACGGAGTACTTACCTCGAACTACTTTCTTAGGAGTATCTGGGATCTCCTCCCTAACCGACCAAGAATTTTGCGTAGTTCCCCCTATCTCCGTTTTCCCTTGTCGGGTCCCTCTGTGGTGGATGGATACTCGCCCTGAGGCGACCCGGGGTCAGCGTGCGAGAGCGCACTGCTGGGTCTGTGTCGCCAGTAAGCATCTGATCGCGGCATAGATAACATCTCGCCGCTCTCTCTTACATCCCGTCCGACCCACCATTGTGTTCCACGTGTTCCCTTTGTGCTTTCCCATTCACATCCTTTCCTTGTGTTGCTTTGTGTGTTCGTGTATTCCCGTATGGAATCTCAACGTCGTTGTCCCGAGCCCAAGGCCGGTAAGTCTTGCGGGGCTTGGCTTTCTAAGCCTGATGTCGACCCGCACACGTCGTGCTCCTCGTGTAGAGGCAGAGTGTGCTCGCCTGCCTCCACGTGTCCGGAGTGTGCGTCCTAGCCGGAGTTGCAGTGGACCTTATACGCAACTAAGAAGAAATAGGCGTCGAAGTGGTCTCCTAGGTAGTTGGGTATCAGCTCGCCCTTGACGTCGCCTTCAGCTCCTACAGAGAGAGGTTCTCCTTCCCCTTCTCCTACCCAGAGTAGGGGACGAGGTAAGTCCGTTGCAGGGAAACGGCCCATTGCCGTTCCCCATGAGTCTGATGTCGTTGATGCTAATTGTATTGTGCCTATGCAGACGAGTGGGGGGTCTGCTAGTGTGGCGGAAGTGTGTTCCATAGACAAGGTTCTGGTGCCCGCAGGATCCGTCTTGCGTGAAGACCCGGTGTGGGGGAGGTCAGGAACAGCTCCTTCCCCCCCATCGTGGCAGTGCTTTTCAGGAACAGCGGTTTCCGGGGGCGGGCTAGACAAAGAAAGGCAGGCCACGTGGTCTTCAGACCCCGACTCCATTGTGTGGACGGTGCCAAGGACGCCCTTCAGGTGACCCATGCGGCAAGAGGAGGAGTTTGCCTCTCGAGGGGCACTACGCACGCCCCCGGTGCTTTCGGCTTCTCTACCGCCGGACTTCATGCAACCTGTCACCCCGGTAGCACAATTACAATCCCCTAGGTTAGTGGCAGAAGAGACAGAGGACTCAGATAGCTCCTCTTCCTCTTCATCTACCTCGGACGTTTCCTCGGCCTACAGTTTGTCATCGTCGGAGGACTCCAGCGGCCGGGAGGCGAGAAGGAAGAGAAAGAGGTCTAAGAGGAAGAAGTCGAGCTCATACGCAGGCCTTTCGAGGAAGAAGGCCAAGGTTACGAGGAGGAAGAATAAGAAGAGGAATTCTTCCAAGAGGAAGTGGCTTTTCCCCCTTGCGGGTCGAACAGGGCTCCTGCCGCTCCAGTGCCTGCCTCGGTGGCCGCTGGAGCCGCTCCCGCGCCCCTGCCCTGTGTCTCTTCGGCTCCGTCCGCCCGTCGGATGCAGCCGTTGCCACACTTCAACTTTCCCTTGCCTTTGCCCGGCAAGTCACCGGCTCCATCCGTCCAGCGGAGGCAGCTGCTGGCTCGGCCCAGCAGTATGGCGCCCACGCCCATAGTCTCACCGGCTCCATCCAGGCATTGGATGCAGCCGCTGGCACAACAGGACAGTTGCTCTCCACAGATTCCCCCGGGAGGGGTTAGACCCATGACGGCTACCTCCACCCCGGGGGCGCCATCCGTGACGGAGGCAGCCGCTCCATTGAGCCGGCCGGAAGTAAGGGATACGACCGCCCCCACGGATCCATCTGTGATCGAGGATGCAGCCGACACGGAGGATCAAGTGATAGAGGGCTTGTTGGACACTGGCGAGTGTTCCCCCGATGAAGTGTCCTCCTACAGGAAGGTCCTGGCACCACCACAGGTTAGACGAGCCTAAACCTTCGTCAGAGCAGGCTTGGCTTTCGGGTTTGGGAAGGATGGTAGGCAATCCGGTTCAACAGAAGCCATCCTTGACCCTACCTCTAGCTCCGGACGTGGCCCTGGGCATGGACCACGTCGACCGGTTTGTCGCAGGGCACAAGAACTCCCTAAGAGCCCGACGGTCCTTCAAGCTCCTGCCTGGACTGAGGACCCAGAAAATGTTTTATGTGCCGGACGGGTGTCATGCAGGACCCCGCACATTAGAAGAAGCCGTCGCGACGTTAAACCAGGGCAGTGCAGATGAGATGAGCCTTACTGCCCCAGTGGTCTTCTCTCAAGCGGAGGCCGCTATGATGGAAGACACTTCACAGGACATCATAAATGTGACCTCCTGGCTGGACTGGTGGGCGTGCACCCTGGCAGGGTTCCAGCTATCCCACGATCTCTTAGTACTGGAGAATCAGGCCATACTACAGGAACTCATACGTTCAGGAGGGAAGGCGATGACGTTCCTTACTTTCCAGTCACTGACTCAGACGGCAAACTGGGTGTTAAGGAGGAGGGATACAATTCTTAACAGGCTCCCCAAAAGACTTCCCAAACGTGAGGCGAAGATCCTATGAAATGCTCCGGTATGGGGTGAGACCGTGTTCCCCCTTCAGGCAGTAGCAGAAACGATGGAGAGAGTGGGGAATCTTAAAGACTCAACAGAGCCCAGACAGTCAGCGGCAAGACGTCCTCCCCATAGGAGACCATCGGTGGACGGGTCCTACCTACCTACGCCACCAGCTAGACAGGAGACCCCCTCCCCTTCCTGGTATCAATCCCCGCGGCCCTCCCGCAGGAGTGGTGCCCCAGCCCTCCCGCAGGAGTGGTGCCCCAGCCCAGGCTTCCTTTAGGCAGAAATACGCCGACTCAAGGCGAGGTCACTCAAACCGTCTCCCCAGAAGGAGATAGGAAGGGAGGCCCTCTACACCTTCCCACGCCTCAGGTGGGGGGATGCCTCAAACGTTATTGGCAAGCATGGCGGGACAACAGTGCGGACCCGTGGTCCGTGACAGTCCTCAGGGAGGGATACAGGATTCCCTTCCTGACAGACCCGCCCCCTCTGATTCCCGAACATCGGGCAGAATGGCTGGCACCCAAGGATCCCAAGAAGAGAGCAGCCTTGCAAGAGGAGGTGTCAGCCATGTTGAACAAGGGAGCACTGCAAACCGTCCAGGAATCGTCCCCGGGGTTCTACCGCAGGCTCTTCCTGGTAGAGAAAGCTACGGGAGGTTGGAGACCAGTCATCGACCTCTCGGCCCTGAACAAGTTCATCAAGAAGACATCCTTCAAGATGGACACGCCGAAGTCGGTGCTGGCAGCCTTGGGAGAAGGAGATTTCATGATGTCCCTGGATCTCAAGGACGCCTACTTTCAGATCCCCGTACACCCCTCCAGCAGGAAGTTCCTCAGAGTGAAGTGGGGGTCCCAGTCTCTGCAGTTCAGGACCCTCGGCTTCTGCCTGTCAACGGCTCCTCAGGTGTTCACGAGGGTGTTCGCCGTAGTATCAGCCTGGGCTCACAAGCAGGGCATCAGGCTGATTAGGTATCTAGACGACTGGTTGCTACTCTCAGCCTCGGAGGCAGCCTTAAAGGAGCAGGGGACAAAGCTATTGCAGTTCTGCAGAGAACTGGGGGTCACCATCAACTTAGAGAAGTCCCAGTTAGTCCCCACCACCAGGATGACGTACCTAGAGATGGTCCTGGACTCCCAGTTAGCGAGGGCATTCCCCCTCTCAAGAGAGGCTGAACAACCTGGATCATGTTATACGACCATTCCTGACAAATGCACCAATGAGAGCCAAGGATTGGCAGAGACTCGTGGGCCACCTGGTCTCGCTGGAGAAGTTAGTTCCTCAGGGGAGGCTCAAGCTGTGGCCAGTCTAATGGAACCTGAAGGACCTCTGGTCACCAGGAGACCCTCCTCAGAACTTAGTCAGGATGACTCCGGCCTCCAGGAACATGCTCCTCTGGTGGTCCGACAGGGCGAACACCCTAAGGGGGTTACTGTTCGCGTCCGCTCCTCCAGAGATGTTGCCCTTCACAGACGCGTCAAAGGAGGGGTGGGGAGCCCATCTGCTCGAAGAGACAGCAGAGGGAAAGTGGTCCCCGGAGGAGAAGACCCTCCGCATAAACCTGCTTTAGCTCCTGGCAGTTCAAAAGGCCCTCGCAGCATTCGCCCATCACCTTCAGGGAAACTCAGTAGCCCTCATGTGCGACAACGCCACCGTGGTGGCATACATAAAGAAACAGGGAGGCTTGAGATCAAGGGAACTGTACGACCTCACGTCTCAGATCCTGGAATGGGCCGAGAGGAGCCTCATCATTCTCACAGCCAGTTTCATTCCGGGGAAGAGAAACTTACTGGCTGACGCCCTCAGCAGGGCAGGGCAAGTAGTGGGGCCGGAGTGGTCCCTACATCTGCAAGTGGCACAGGAGGTCCTCTAGTTGTGGGGCTCACCAGTAATAGACCTGTTTGCCACGAGGCTCAACATTCAGCTCCCCGTGTTCTGTTCTCCTGTGCCAGACCCGGCAGCAGCGTTCGAAGACGCCTTCCAGCACTCGTGGGACGGACTCAACGCATATGCCTTTCCCCCTTCAGGATTCTCAGGCAGGTACTCAACAGGCTCAGACAGTCAAGGGCTACAAGGATGACTTTGGTGGTGGCCGGAGAAGGAGTGGTTCGCGGATCTACAGGACCTGGCCGCCCTCCCTCCGTGGCCCCTGCCAGTAAGAGAAGATCTGCTGCACCTTCCCCACTTTCGAAGGTTTTACGAAAACTCTCAGTGCCTTCAGCTACACGCGTGGAGGTTATCGAGCGCCTATTAAGGAAGGAAGAATTCTCGGAGAAGACAGCTTCCAGGTTGTCAGGGTATCTTCGGAAGTCCTCGAGTATGGTGTACCAGGCCAAGTGGGCTATGTTTGTAAAGTGGTGTGCCACACAGAACCTGAGACCCTTGGATGCATCAGTCCACAAGATTGCAGACTTCCTGGTCCACTTGAGGGACGACCTGGGGGTCTCCATTCCAGCTATCAAGGGGGTCTGAGCAGCCCTGGGGCAGGTTTTTCAACTCAGAGGCATCGACCTGGGGGCCTCTCGCCAGATTTCCATGCTCATCATGAGTTTCGAGCAATCTTGTTCCCCACGCGCCTCTAGGGTTCCGCAGTGGGACGTGGCCAAGGTTCTCAAGGTTTTGACAAGGCCTCCCTTCGAACCCCTTAAGGACATCTTGGATAAAGACCTCACTCTCAAGACAGTGTTCTTACTAGCTCTAGCCTCAGCTAAGCGTGTGAGTGAGCTCCACGGCTTGTCCTTCTAGGTCTCGCACTCGAAAGGGTGGAAGGAACTGTCCTTTAAGTTTCTTCCTGAATTTGTGGCCAAAACCCAGAACCCAGCAGTTGCGGACCCAAGGTTCGAGGAGTTCTCGGTTTCGACAATCCCTCACTCAGACAACCCGGAAGACTTGCACCTGTGCTTAGTGAGAACAGTCAGGAAATACATTAGTAGGACAGCCACACTCAGGCCAGCCATCAAAAGTCTGTTTGTCTCTTCAGGCCTAGTAAAGAGAGCAGTATCTAAGAACACGATTCCCTTCTGGCTTCGGCAAGCCATCAAGAGAGCTTACGACTGTGAGGGGTCTGCGGTCCCTGGTACCCCGCGACCCCATGATATTACGGGCCTTAGCACTTCTTTGGCATTTGATAGCAACATGGCAGTGGGCCAAATCATGCGAGCAGGTACATGGTCCAGGCAGTCCACTTTTACGGC
Organism: Palaemon carinicauda; assembly: GCF_036898095.1. Taxonomy (NCBI): domain Eukaryota; kingdom Metazoa; phylum Arthropoda; class Malacostraca; order Decapoda; family Palaemonidae; genus Palaemon; species Palaemon carinicauda. The sequence continues at coordinate 118,247,774 of NC_090746.1, read as the reverse complement.
TCACTACCTGAAAGACTGTACGAGGAAAAGCCCCGGGTAGCCCGAGGGAAATAATCGCAAGTGACACAAGTTTCCTCCTTACTCCCCTTTTTCCTTGCTACCCTTTTTCCCTTTCCTTTCCTCCTCCCATATGAGAGATGGATGCTGTGGAAGCCCATGTCCGGATTATGAATAAAGGTGAGTTATACAAAAGGTAGACTTTTGCGTGCTTCCCCCGACACTCCTACTCTGTCCACTGTGTCGTCTAGACCTAGCCTCCTATCTAGGTCCCGTGTCCTGGGATGGTAATGGGGGTCTTCCACCCCCTCCTCCTAAAGTGTAAGTCTCCTAAGAAAGTAGTTCGAGGTAAGTACTCTGTGTTGGAACAAATCACAAATTTTAAGTAATTTGTATTTTTCCTAACAGTACTTAACTCGAACTACTTTCGGGTTATTGCCCACCCATCCTACCCCGAATGTCTTAGAGGAGTTCGAATAGTACTTAAACATATGCTTACTGGCGACACGAACCTAGCAGCGCGCTCTCGTACGCTGACCCCGAGTCGCCTCAGGGCGAGTATCCATCCGCCACGGAGGGACCCGACAAGGGAAAACGGAGATAGGGGGAACTACGCAAAATTCTTGGTCGGTTAGGGAGGAGATCCCAGATACTCCTAAGAAAGTAGTTCGAGGTAAGTACTGTTAGGAAAAATACAAATTACTTAAAATTTGTGATTTTATGATTGCCTTTTTATAGAAGCTTGGGTATATATTCATGAAATAAATATTTGATTTGTTCCGTAACTGGAATACAAACCACACTATTTAATAGGGGTACTGTATTACTTTCGGCGTAGCTGAAATGACGAGCCATTAATTTTCAAGTAGAGTTAACTACCCACACCGCTAGTTAGTGGGGGGGGTAGGGAGGGTAGCTTGCTACCGCTCCCCCTCACACACCTGTGATTGAGCTCACTTTGCTTTCGGCTCGGATGGTGAACGGACGTTGCTGTTCTTCATCCTCGCCGACAATTGGTAGCCATTAATGCTTTTTGCTTTTTCTTTTCTCTTAGACTGTGTGTGTGAAGTTGACTTCTGCGACCATGCCCACCTCCCCTGGACTTCCCGACCGCCCCTGTGGAATGTTCATGTCGACAGTCGAGACTGACCCTCATGCCCTTTGCCCTTCTTGCAGGTGTGATAGCGTCTACAAGTGTAGTGAGTGTAGGGAGTGGTCTTCCTCCCAGTGGGAGAGGTTTTCGTGACGGCGGAAGAAGAAGTCCAAGCGGGATATTTCTCCTTTGAAGTTTGCTTCGGGAGAAAAACCCAAGGCCTCTTCTTCCATCGCCCAACCTCCTCCGAAGCTCCTACTCGGCAGGAAAGAGACCGTCGAGTAGTAGCGTAGACCGATTTATTTCTGACCAACCCCGGGTCTCGAGTGATGAGGTTGCTTCCCCTAGCAAAGCAGCACCACCTCTCCCCCCCCCCCCCCCCCCCCCCGGGGGGATGTCTTGTCACTAACTAACGTGTTTCAGATTTGGTCCTCCTTGGAGCTCACGGGTTCGCCCTCCAAGGAGGCATTGCTTAATTTCATCCGCATGGGTGCTTCTGTCAAGCAGTCTTCGTCACCGTCAGAGGTAGATCCCCAGACACTTGTCGACGTTGTGGCAGAGGTGTCTCATGCGTCATTACCCATCTCCTCTGCCACTCCAGACTCTGTGGTAGCTGCCGACTTAATTTCCCCCGTTCCTGACCATCCTCCGAGGGGGGAACTAAGTTCATCATCAGTCTCTCCTGCTAGTGTTTCTCTCCTTCGGGGGAATTCACTTACAGAGACTCCTCTTCGGAGGACTGCTGGCGGTCAGCTTGCTGATCCAACGGCCCCCAGAGGGCTCATCCGTCGGAAGGCTCACCTTCCTCTTCGCCTTAGAGGCCTTCTTTCACCTGCGGTGAGGATGTACCTCTTTGGTTCAACTTCTTCAATGCAGTCCCCCGCAGAGGAACCTCTAGACCGATCATCCATCACTGCACCTGCAACCAGTCTTGTGACTTCGGTCCTGGATCTCTCTGCAGATCGTTTGTGATCTCCTTCGGTGGATGGTCGTCCTTTTAAAGGGCACGTCAACCATCCAACCAACAGATCTGCCGACCTTCCATCGCCCTGCCTGTATGGGCCTAATAAGGCTCCACCAAAGTGCGCTATTGCGCGCCATCATACTGCGCACCACGCACCATGACCACCGCTCACCAGCAGCTTGTCAGGCACCAACGCTTCGGCGCACCACCCATCTTGCTCGCCCTTACAAAGGGTAGCAACCTCACGCGCCAACAAGATCCTTAGCGATTTCCTACACGCCATGTACGCCCACATGCGCACATGCACCAACGATCTGCGCGCCAGCGCCCCCCTGCACCTATGCGCCCCCGTGTTCTCACGATCTCCTACGTGTCAGCGCCCGCCTGCGCGCCAGCGCTCACCTACGCGCCAGTTACCTGTGCAACAGTGCTCTCCCGTGCGCCAGCATGTGCGCCCCACATCGCGCTCTCCTGAGCGTCATCATGTGCGCCAACCAACGCGCCAGCCAAAACCTCCACGCAAGTTCGTAGGTGAGGCAACAATCTTGTTGCCTTCACCTGCGCGCCAACTCTTACTTGCATGCCAGCGCTCACCTGCACGCGCCCTCTCTCTCTCTCCTACAGACGCGCGCCAACAATCTCCCGCGTGCCCATCATGATTCTCCTGTGCGCCCGCGCGCCTGGAAATATTCTCCTGCGCGCGCGCTGTTTGTTCTACGGACGCGCGCCTACACTCTCCTGTGCGCCAACAGTCTCCCGTGTGCGCGTTAACAGCCTCCCGTGCACGAGCACCTTTATTCTCCCTCGCGCGAGCGCCAATATTCTCCCATGTGTGAGTGCCAATATTCTCCCACGCGAGAGCATGCGCAAAAAAAAAAAAGGAACGTCATCCGGCAAGGTCGTCATCGCCTCATTCCCCTCCCCGCACGCATATGCCAGTGCGCATTGTGGGAGAAGGGAAACATGCAGAGGGGTTCAGGATCCCAAAGCTACATCCTAAGATGAACCCACCCATTCCAGTAACTCCTCCCAGGAAACCTTCGGTTCCTTTCCCTTCAGGGTGTATGTCGACAGTGCGTCTATCAGCCAGCAGCCCTGGTTTAATGCCTTGATCAGAGCCATAACCCAGGCTTTCAAGCCTGTCCTGTCTGATCTAGGACATGGAACCGTGGCTTCTTCTACCCCTTTGAAGAGGAGGAAAAAAGGAGTTCTGGACGCGGTCACTTCCCCGAGGGCGAAACTAACTCCACTCAGACCATCGAGGTAAGTTCCTCCTATTTCTCGGACTAACTCCATCCCTTTCGGACGAAGATCTCCCGTCACCTAGGGAACCACGTGAAGAGAGACTTTCCCCCATCGCACCAATGGAGGAAATCTCTCTTCACGCCGAGAGTTCCTCACAGTCTGAGAATAGAAGGGACATGCCACACTCATCGATATTGGAGTCTTACCTCCTTCCCCGGAAGGAATCTAAAGACTCCAAAACATTGCCAAAGTCCTCCACTAGGGCTAGGATGGAGCCAGCCAGCCACTCAGGGAATGTTCGCGACTCTCCCCAAGAAGAGCCTTTGGGGATAGAAGGAGACTTCGCTGCAAGTCCTACAACAGGAGTCAGAACATGCATTCTTGCAGGTTATAACTCTAATGAGGGTTCTCAACTGGTTTTCAGACCCAGAGATCTCCCCTCGAGAGGGCAAAGACACGGTCCTAGACAGCGTCTTTGGTACTTAAAAACTCTATTAGATCAGTGCAGCCCTGCACTGGTCTCAAGGGGTAAAGAGTACCAGGGACAAGATCGCCCAGCAGCTCTCTGAGATTTCCTCCTCCAACCGTTCCGGTACCATGAACAAGCTCCTCCTACCTCCTCGCGTACAGCAGAGGAGGTACTTCGAGATCCTGGAGGAGACTAGTTCAGCTCTTTCTCTTCACCACTCGCTGGAAGAGCTAACAAGGGAGTCCCTCTTGAGAGACTCTCCAATCGGCAGGTCTCGTTCTCGGCAGCCGAGATCCTCAACCAGGAGAAGGTCATGAAGTATGCTATGCAAGCTACTTCGTGGCTTGACATCTGGTTGGGGACCTTGGATATCCTGATACGATCTGAGGATTTCTCCAAGGAATGTAACAGGAAAGCTATGGAAACCTTCCTTCTCTCAGGTACTCATACGATCGAGTTTCTTGCCCACCAAGTCTCGAACTTGTGGGCAAATACCATCTTGAAACTTCGGGATGCAGTAGCTGAGAGATTCCACCAGAAGGTCCCTAGTGTCGAGATCAATAGTCTCAGACATTCCTCCATAGAGGGGTCTCTTCTGTTCGAGCCTAAGGATGTGGAACATGCTGCTGAGAGGTGGAGGAAGTCTCATCAAGACTCCCTCCTTCATAGGGCTTTAACCTCCAAGCCCAATAAGCCTCCAGCACCACAGCAGTCCCGTTCAACTAAGACCACAACGATGACAACTGCAGCGAAGACAACGGTGTCTAAGCCTTTTCTTGTCAAAGACAGGAAAGGCAATAAGTCCTCCAGAGGAGGTAAAAATCCTAAAGGAAGCAGCCGAGGCCGCAAACGCTAGGATAGGCAGTCCCCCTGCATTTCCACCAGTGGGGGATGCCTACAAAGTTGCGCAAACAGGTGGAAGCAACTCGGGGCCGATTCCTGGACAATCTCCGTGATCAGTCTAGGATATCGCATCCCGTTTATAACATTTCTGCCTCCCTTGACCAGGAATCCAGTGTCATTGAACTCCCTTGCCATGGGATCGGCAAGGGGGCAAGCCCTTCGGTCAGAAGTCCAGATCCTGTTGAAGAAGGGTGCTCTCCAAGAGGTCTCGACGGATCCCCAGGCTTCTTTAGTCGACTCATTCTTGTAAAGAAGGCGTCTGGAGGCTGGAGACCAGTTATCGACCTCAGCTCTGAACAAGTTTGTCAAACAAACTCCGTTCAGCATGGAGACGGCAGACACGGTTAGACTAGCAGTAAGACCGCAAGACTTCATGTGCACACTGGACCTAAAGGACGCGTACTTCCAGATCCCAGTCCATCCGTCTTCAAGGAAGTACTTGAGATTCAGCCTAGACAACAGAATATACCAGTTCAAGGTGCTGTGCTTCGGTCTTTCCACAGCACCACAAGTATTCACCAGTGTTTTCACCCTAGTGTCATCTTTGGCACACAGGATTGGCATCCGTCTCCTCCGTTATCTGAACGACTGGCTAATCCTAGCAGACTCGGTATCAACCCTTCTTCAACACCGAGACAAACTTCTGAGACTGCCAGGATCTGGGGATCATGGTAAATCTCAAGAAGTCCTCTCTGCTTTCCACTCAAAGACTGGTATACGTGGGCATGATTGTAGACACCATTCTCCACAAAGCCTTCCCATCAGACGACAGAATGGCAAGGCTGAGAAAGGTCGCAAGACCTTTTCTCAGATGAGAAGAACTTCCAGCCCAATCGTGGCTACGTCTCCTTGGTCACCTTTCATCGCTGGCCCGTCTAGTTCCCAATGGTCCCCTCAGGATAAGTCCCGGTGGAATCAACCACACGACTCCGCGGACATCCAGATCCCCATGGAACCTGCGGAACTGACAGACCTCCAGTGGTGGGTGACAGATGAGAATCTACGAAAGGGAGTGGATCTTCTCGTCCTCCCCCTAGATTTGATGCTGTTTTCAGACGCTTCAAAAAAAAAGGGTGGGGCCCCACGTGCTGCACCACACGACCTCAGGCCTCTGGTCAGAGTCAGAAAAGTACCTCCACATAAATCTCCTAGAGATGAAGGCCGTCTTTCTGGCCCTTCAACAGTTCAAACAGTTCCTAGTTCCTGGCAAGTCACTCTGTGGTGGTGATGAGCGACAACACCACAGTAGTGGCCTACATCAACAAGCAAGGAGGTACTTTTTTTGCAGCAACTATCCCATCTAGTAGTAGAGATACTGAGATGGGCCGAATTCCACTCGATACCACTATTGGCACGCTTCATTCCAGGCAAAAGGAATCTGCTCTCAGACAACCTGAGCAGAGCATCTCAGATAGTGAGTACTGAGTGGTCTTTGGATCATCTAGTAGCCAACAAAGTCCTGACTTTGTGGGGTTCTCCGACTGTGGACCTCTTTGCAACGGCCCTGAACTTCAGGCTCCCGCTGTACTGTTCCCCAGTCCCAGACCCCAAGGCTCTCTGGCAAGAGGCATTCCAATAACAGTGGGACAACATCGACGTTTATGCTTTTCTCCCGTTCTGTCTGATGAGGAGGGTACTCAACAAGATCAGAACATCGGTCAATCTTTCAATGACCCTCATAGCTCCGCTATGGCATCACGCAGAATGGTTCCCGGACCTTCTGCAACTCCTAACGGAGCCACCAAGAGAACTCCCTCCATGACACAATCTACTCAAACAACCACACGCCAACATCTTCCACAAAGCCGTAGCTTCGTTACGACTTCACGCCTGAAGACTATCCAGCATCTCCTCACTGAGAGAGGATTTTTGCAACTAGTTGCGATTAGGATGTCTGGACATCTGCGAAAATCATCAGCAGCAGTCTACCAGGCAAAGTGGAAAGTCTTATGTGGTTGGTGTCGTGGAAGGGGTATCTCTCCACTTAATGCCACTATTCCAGCAATAGTGGAGTTCCTCGTGTATTTGCGTGAAGAAACGGTCCTATCAGTCTCGGCAGTGAAAGGCTATCGCTCAGCCTTAAGCCTCGCCTTCAGACTGAAAGGAATGGACATTTCTTCATCGCTAGAGCTTTCTCTATTCATACGGAGTTATAAACTTACCTGCCCCCAATCAGAAATGAGACCTCCCCCATGGAACGTGGTTCAAGTTCTCATGTCTCTTAAGAGACCTCCCTATGAACCATTACGCCAGGCAACAGATCGCCACCTGACTTGGAAAACGCTGTTCCTGCTAGCTTTGGCCTTGGCCAAGTGAGTTAGCGAACTTCATGGTCTGTCATACGACATCACCCATTCAAGGAGATGGGGAGAGGTAACGTTCAGCTTCGTCTCTGAGTTTATTGCTAAGACTCAGAACCCAGGAGTAGCGGATCGTCGATTCGACTCCTTCCGGATTTCTAGTCTCCATACCGTAACAGATGACCCAGACCATCTCTTACTATGCCCAGTGAGGAGTTTGAGGCTGTACATCAAGAGAACAGCCGCAACCCGTCCTCGTGTGCCGACACTATTCGTCAGCACAGGAAGGACTAAGAGGAGGGTCACCAAGAACACCATCTCAGCATGGATTCGCAGGGTCATTGACCTTGCACTGAATCCAGACCCTCCTCCGTCACGTCGCCCCAGAGCACATGATGTCGGGGGGCATAGCTACGTCCCTGGCCTTCAAAAGAAATTATTCAGTGACGCAGGTTCTTCAAGCTAGGGTTTGGAAACGTCAAAACACGTTCACATCCCACTACCTGCAAGACGTGACCCACAGGAGACTCGATATGTTTTCTATCGGTCCTGTGGTGGCTGCACAACAGCTGGTTTAAAACCTCAAGCTCCTTATTGGACAAGTAGCAGAAGGTTGAGGGCATTGTTACCCGGCTTTAGTCTGCATGAATGAAAAGGTTTGACTGGTCCTTATTCTTTTCTTCATCCTCCCCTCTCTTGGGGAAAGCAGCATCCAGGGTTTTCTGCATAGCTGACCTCAAACCAGTGCAGGTAAACCATGCTTCCTTGTGTACCTAGTATTAAGATTAATACTGTTTCGTCCCCATACCCTGACGTTGTGGTATGGGGAAAGTCCTAGTGCTCAGTTCATCTAAAGAACTTTGGAACAACTTTCTAGGACGAATCACATTTCTACATACCTTCACACACAGCTTGCGTAGGTTTTAGTGTGGTGCAGGGTCTCCTTATTTCTTGAGTGCTAACACACTCAGATAAGGAGCCCCCGGGTAAAGCCAAAAAGTCAGATTGGCTGGGACGTCCACCCTTCCTAATGGGTGAGTCACCCCTATTAAATAGTGTGGTTTGTATTCCAGTTAAGGAACAAATGACAAATTCGTAGATAATTGGTATTTTTTCTAACTATACAAACCTTAGCTATTTAACCAAACTTGCCTGCCAGCCCTATCCCCCTTGAAGTCCTACCTCCAAGCAAAGTGAGCTCAATCACAGGTGTGTGAGGGGGAGCAGTAGCAAGCTACCCTCCCTAACCCCCACCCCCCCCCCACCCCCCACTAATTAGCGGTGTGGGTAGTCAACCCTCGTTAAAAATTAATGCCCCCCCCCGCTAAGTAGCGGTGTGGGTAGTCAACCCTCGTTAAAAATTAATGGCTCGTCATTTCAGCTACGCCGAAAGTAATACCCCTATTAAGTAGCTAAGGTTTGTATAGTTAAGAAAAATACAAATTATCTACGAATTTGTCATATTTACAAACTCTTAGCTATAATGTATCGTATATTTATCAATTTAAATGTTCTAAAGAAAAATATTTTAAACCATCCATGTTTCACGTTCTTAATGCATGAAATTAGAATGTTATTTGTGGTGTTAGATTTTTTATAAAGTTAATTAATAGTTTTTTTTCCTCAGTGATGCTTGGCATATGAAAGACAATGATGGACCAAGGCAATGATAATTTCATGCCCTTTGGTGTTGGAGATGATCCACTCGTCATCCAGAGAATAGATTCCAATGAAATTATATATTGCCCACCAAAGAGAAAGTACAAGGTAAGATGCATTGAGTTTTGTTTCCAGTTTAGCTGCTCTAATTACCAACACCCGTAAGTACAGTAGGTTTAGGATCAGGGTAAAGTATTGGAAAAATTTTTTTTATTATTATTATTATTACCACCAGCTAAGCTACAACCCTATAAACCGGGAGCTAGCTTAAGTTTATTTAACAATTTGAGCCCGAAAGGTTTGAGCATTGGATTCCATGCGTTTTATGGGTGTCATTACAAAGAGGCAAGTCTTAAGTGACATGGCTTGTACGGTGACTAGGGGTAGCCCCTCAAACCCCCCATCAAAATTTATTTTATTTAACAACTTGAGCCCAAACATCAAATAACATTTTATCAAGTGGCCCTTGGATAAGGATTCAAATCCCATCAGTTAAGACCAAAAATTCCTGTACGTTGATTAATTAAGACACTAATTAATTACAGCCAATTTCAGTTTTATTTAACAATTCAAGCTCAAACTATTTTCTTTCATATAATGATACTACTAGATACAGTGAAGAGAAAAATATAATACAAGACCAAAAATATTTGTACGGGGGCCATTTAAGACCCCTTATTAATTACCATGGGCATTTTTTGGTGCCAGATTGCACTTTATCTAACCAACATAGCCCATCCAAAATTTCAGTTGCATATTACTATCTACCAAGTTTAATATCATTTCATACAAGTCAAGACACAATTTACCTGTACATCAGCTAATTAAGACGCTAATTAATTTGACCTGATTACAGTTTTATTTAACAATTTGAGCCCAAACAAATTTCTTTCAAATAATGATACCACTAGTAACAGTGATTGGAAAAATACAACACAAGACCAAAAAATTTTGTACAGGGTACATTTAAGACCCCTTATAAGCAGACCTTAATATGTCAATTACAAAATAAAAGTGCATTCTTTGATCTTATCTCACTAGTGTTTGACTAGTGGTTTTTGTTAATAAACATCTCGCATAATCCAAGAGTTGCATGCTACTGTCTTCCAACTATAATATTTCCTACAGCTCAAAAGATAAATTATCAGTACATCAGAAAATTTAAAACAATAATAATTTTATTTAATTACAGTATTATTTCATAATATAAGCCCCCAGTAATTTCTTTCATAGATTCTACCACTAGTTAAACTCAGTAGGAAAACACAATTTAAGACAAAATATATTTGAACATTTGCCATTTAAGAGCTACTCTCTTGATGAGAATGCCTCGTTTGTTAGTGGCAAAATATATATTACGCATTACTGTTCACAATATGGGAAACATAATAAAGCATATGATGCTAATCACTCTTAGCTTTGAATAAAATATAAAATATTGAGTATAATACACGCATAGACGTGTATAGAAAAAAAACAATCAGTTCAATTTGAATTTTTCATTCCATAGTTTTTTAACACAGCATTTTAATTCATGTTTTATCTTACACAGTTAAATAACGATAATTGCATGTAGAGCAACAGCCATAAACATTAATCAAACCATAGAGTAGTCATGGATATATAGGTAAACATATTTTCACATTAAAGAAATCAGAAGTATTCTAGTCATCACAGTCAGAATCAGTATCTGTTTCTAAGCCACTACCATACACAGTCTCTATCTCACTATCACTATCACCTATTTCTTTGTCATTTGACACTGAACTACTATCATCATCCATAGCAGACACCACTTTCTCTGGAATCTGATCACCATCAAACATCTTAGGCTCATATTTTGATTCCATCAAAATCCAACCATCAATTTCAGATGGATCCTGTTCAATCATGTTTGAGTTGGCACTTGACCACATTCGAGCAACAAAAGAACACCTTCTTATATGCTGAGAAAGCTCAGCTTCACAAGGTGGGATGAGACACCCATCAATACCACTCAACCTTTCCAACATATTTTTGCAGCCAGGTTTAGGACTGAATGCCCTCTCAACGACTTTGTAGCGGTATTCATTCAACTGACATTGATCTCCCTTAAAACCATAGAGGCATGCCGTAAATCTCTGGAGAGCCTTTTCAGCAGTGACTGAGATGTTTTCACATGTTCCCATCTCTGCAAAAGCAGCCTGGACATCAGCAGACTTTTCAAGTAGTCCTAGTGGACGCACTTTCCCTTTTCTAACAAAGGCGGATGTATAGTGTTTTATGACATGATAAAGCAAAATAACAGCAATATCAGTGTCAGAAGCCCTGACCACAATATTTCTCGATTGTTTTTCTCTAGCTGCATGGTATGCATGTAAACATATCCTAGTATCAGCCTCGTGGTGATTACAAGCCAAATCCTGGACGGCTTCTCGAATGACTACCCCTGTTGGTGATACATGAAAGCTGTGACATTCTGACAAATGGCCCAAATATATTATCCTACTGCCAATCAGTGTGGTATATTCAGGGCGCTGCCATTCATGAGCTAAAAATTCTGCTAGGCTCTGCTTGAATGAGTTGGACTTGAGTCCATCTGCCAAATTTCTGGGACAACGTTGTTCTGGTCCAGTGATGAGGTACCCTTTATCTGTGGCATTCCTTCTCATTCTTTCAGAGTCTTTGATAGATGGTTCAGCATAAGTGTCGAACAGTATATCAATTCTTATTTTTGACAATGCAGTTACATTCATTAAAATCAATCTTGCAAGGCTACCATATGTTGATGTTTTTTGTCCAACCAATGTATGTAGAATAAAATTGCCATCAACAATGCTGACATCTACAGTCTCAGGAGCCTGGTGATTCAACCGTTTCTCAAGGTTCTGAAGCAATGTGCTCTTGTTGGTTTTAGCCATACTGCCATCAGTTGAGAACATGGACAATGGTATAGGTGTCAGAGGGTAAGAAAATGTGGTCCTTAAGTCAATATCATCTTTTGAAGCCACTACTGCCAGCCGTCCCATCAGATCTCTTGTGCATCTTAGTTCTGATATTTTTTTGTTGGTAGTTCTTTTGTTCTTTGCACATTCACTTTGAAAAGTTAACAGCTGTTCTCTTTTGATTGGCTCTTCAAATCTGCTGGGGTGTTTTATACAGGCTTCAACAAATGTTTTACGTCGGTCTTCCCCGTTGACTTTCACTGCTAAAATAGATTCTTTTACAGAAGATGAAGCTTCTTTACCAGTGAAGATGTTGTATAGGCTATCATTAGTACTACTGTCAAAGGGATTACAGCATTCTTCTATCATGTGCACTAACTTCTCCAAATCTCCCTTATCTCTTTTTCTTCTCGATGCCTGTAGATCATTCACAACATCTTCTTTATGACCCATCTGTACCATTTCTTGTACTTTACTGACACAAGCTGCCCTAGTTGCCTTTGTTACAGCCCATCTCAAACGAGAACTGTAGTTGTTTGTCATAGCTGAGATGCCAGTCATCCTCGATGCTGCATCTGCATTAACTGTCTGCTCGAGGGTAAGGTCGACAGGGATTCTGCTAAAGTTGTGATCTGTCCTTCTGACAGAGAATGCCCCTCCTTCAAGTATTTTTCGAAGTCCAGGATGTGTCTGGTCTATGTTAATCAAGTCTAGCTGGAACTTACTCATCCACCTAGCATAGTTGACATGATTTACCATAAAGAACAATCCAATGATTGGTGTCAGAGCCTCTATATACATATTGATGTCATTTGTCCTTACAGCTCCTTATACATATAGTACAGAAACAAGTAGCATATAATGCAGTCAAAAATGTTAAGAAATGTCTTATATGTGTAACACTTTATTTCAATATTGTCTTCCAAATAAAATCATGCTCAATTAAATAGTCAATATCTGCAGAACTTTTGTTCTGTCTATGATGGAAACTGGAATATTGATAAGTATGAAAAGTATTATTAGATAGACATCCATTTTATTTTCTAGAAAATTATCATGGGTTTTCAAATCCTCTTTGCGAAACACATATTAAAGATAATAATACAATCATTATTTTAGATTGTGAATTGGATGGGAAGATGGGATTTACCTAAAATAATGCATATTACATCTGAAATTCACGCACCATTAGCTTTCACAATTAAGTTCATATATATGACTTATGCTGTACATACTCATAGACAATAAAACTTTGTGAGTAACCTTTGGACTCTTGGATTATGCGAGATGTTTATTAACAAAAACCACTAGTCAAACACTAGTGAGATAAGATCAAAGAATGCACTTTTATTTTGTAATTGACATATTAAGGCCTGCTTATAAGGGGTCTTAAATGTACCCTGTACAAAATTTTTTGGTCTTGTGTTGTATTTTTCCAATCACTGTTACTAGTGGTATCATTATTTGAAAGAAATTTGTTTGGGCTCAAATTGTTAAATAAAACTGTAATCAGGTCAAATTAATTAGCGTCTTAATTAGCTGATGTACAGGTAAATTGTGTCTTGACTTGTTTGAAATGATATTAAACTTGGTAGATAGTAATATGCAACTGAAATTTTGGATGGGCTATGTTGGTTAGATAAAGTGCAATCTGGCACCAAAAAATGCCCATGGTAATTAATAAGGGGTCTTAAATGGCCCCCGTACAAATATTTTTGGTCTTGTATTATATTTTTCTCTTCACTGTATCTAGTAGTATCATTATATGAAAGAAAATAGTTTGAGCTTGAATTGTTAAATAAAACTGAAATTGGCTGTAATTAATTAGTGTCTTAATTAATCAACGTACAGGAATTTTTGGTCTTAACTGATGGGATTTGAATCCTTATCCAAGGGCCACTTGATAAAATGTTATTTGATGTTTGGGCTCAAGTTGTTAAATAAAATAAATTTTGATGGGGGGTTTGAGGGGCTACCCCTAGTCACCGTACAAGCCATGTCACTTAAGACTTGCCTCTTTGTAATGACACCCATAAAACGCATGGAATCCAATGCTCAAACCTTTCGGGCTCAAATTGTTAAATAAACTTAAGCTAGCTCCCAGACTACTAGTTGGAAAACAGGATGCTATAAGCCCAATGATTCCAACAGGGAAAATAGCCCCGTGAGGAAAGGAAATAAGTAGACTAAATAAGTAATGAATATGAAATATAAGATCTTTTACATTTTTACACGCATACAAACCATCGTTCTTTAATAGGAGTATAACTTCAACGAAGTTGAACTTTTAACGAGGTAAACATAGTTGACTGTTGGTTGGTGGGTAGGCTCCGCCCACCCGACAGATAGAGTTACCCTCACTTTGGCCTCAGCGTGATACTAGTGTACTTCCCTGCATTTTTGTCACTGGTTGTTTCATGCTTTTTCTTTTTTATATTAGCAATCCCATCCTTAATTGTGTCTGGTATATAAGTAGGCCAGAAGTGGATCCCCATCAACTCTGGTTTTTTCAGGGGACAGGACTGCTCGCATACATCCCCCTGTGATGAACGTAGGAAGTGGCCTCCTCTTCAGTGGGTGGAGTTCTTATAGAAGAGAAAGAAGAAATCTATAAGGGATTCATCAGCATTGGTCTTGGCAAATTCTAAGCTGATACCGAAGAAACTTTTCAGTTTTTTCTTCCCAGCTTTGGGTTCAAAACCTGTTGTGTCCTTTGACTTCCTCGGGCTGGGTCCTCCGTAGGATATTGTAAGGAGATGGGAGACAGCCATATGCTCGGTGATTGCTTTGAGTGAGACAGGAGTATTGACTTCTAGTGAAGGTAATATCCCCTATCACTCTCAAAGTACTCCCATCACTCTGCTGATTAACAACAACTCTCGCAAAGTCCATCTTGGTAAGTTGTGGCCCCATCAACAGAGAAACTTCTTGAGGTGTTAGCTGCTGCTGTGACCCATTAGTCTTCCCTTGCTGCACCCTCCGTTTCATCTGTACAGCCTGCAGAGGAGTCGGGATGTGGTGCCCTCGACATGCCCTTGCCAACTGCAGTGGAGGAGCTTGCTTCACCTGCTGCAAAGGATCGCTGCTAGCCCCGGAATCCTTGATGCCGAGCCTTCAGGTCAGGTAATCCGAAGAGGAAGAAGGCAAGGTCACCGAAGCACAGAACGGCTGATAGAATCAAGTCTCTAGAGGCTTCGACCGATTCCTCTTTATGGTTTCATGGGAAGAATAGCTATGTACCAAAACCCAACCCAGGGGAAGGTGTTGAGGTACAAGGTAATGGATCTTACTCTTCTGCTACCAGTGCAGTCTCGTGCAACACTGAGCACGAGTGCTGTTGGTGGAGGCGTAGATGACTTGTGGATTATTCTCATGATCCACCTTCTGCATGAGAACATCTTCCATAAGACCATCCTTCACAAGCATGAACACCATACATAAGATCACCACCCTATGTGTGTACAATATCCCTCATGCACACGATCAAGAGGCAGCAGATCTCATCATTCCCAGCCTCCGCTGGCAAAGGGTCCCTACACTCGGTCTCCTCATACCAGGCCTTCACGTTCTCAATCTCCTTATGCTCCGTCACTGAAGGATCAGACACTGCATGACTGATTGCAGAGGTAACGTGTGTCATTTCATCTCAAGTTGTGTCTAATCCGGAGAGTACTGACATTATTTTCTCGGGCACAAAGGCAGTGACCCACTAGATGCATCGGTCAGTAAACTAGTGGGAAAATTGGGTACTCAAAACATGGGATGTAGTGGCTTCCCACTTCACAAGGCAAGTGGGACAGGAAGCAATATTCTCCCTTAGAAAGGCACTATTACTGGAGTCTACGTCGCTTTTCTCACAGAAAGACATCGATGTCATCTACAAGATGTGGAGAAAGGAAAGTCATAGCTTGCTCATCCACCGAGATGTTGCTTTTATGGCCCCTGATCCTAAATCAACTGCTCGAAGAGCTTCTTCTACACAACCAATCAATTCAGGACTGAAGAAGCTGACTGTGACACCCAGATCTCAATATGCTGCTCCAGCCCCTTCTTCCTCAAAGATGTCCCACCCTTCCTCCCTTTTGTCTCCAACCTGGTCGTGTCAGGAAGGGCGGTAGAAGTAGGAAGGGGATGCTGAGGTCGGCAATCCCATTCAGGTACAGTAGGGTCCCGAATTATGCGAGAATTTGGTCGATTAATGACCTCGTATAAATGGAAAATCGCTTATTTCGAAACACACAACTAACAGAAATAATTCCATTGTGGCCATGGCAAACAGCAATTTGCCTATTCAAATGTGTTTACTACCCATTTCCAATACTTTCTTTGTACTATACTGTATTTCTTCATAATATCAAATTGTTCTTGTAAATAAATCAAACATTTAATATACTTTAAAGTTCTAATAACTTGAAAAATGGTTAAAATTACAACCAGGATAGGTGTAAACACCATATATTTCCCGTTATAACACGACCCAAAATACAGACAAATTTTAATGTTTGTCATATCTATTGTATTGAGGTAGCAGCAGTAGGGGAGTCAGCATTATGAAGCTTCATCTGTGGTGGAAATGTGGGAGGTTGGGCTGTGGCACCCTAGCAGTACCAGCTGAACTCGGTTGGGTCCCTGATTAGGCTGAAGGAACATAGAGAGTAGAGGTCCCCTTTTTGTTTTGTTTCATTGTTGGTGTCGGCTACCCCCCAAAATTGGGGGAAGTGCCTTGGTATATAGATATAGATAGAGATACAGTGAACCCTCGCTACTTCGCGGTTCGACAATCGCGGATTCACCACTTCGCGGGGTTTTCCCATAACCCATATATATATACATATCGCGGATTTTCCGGAAAATTCGAAAATACCGCGAAATCTGAAGATAACCAAATACGATATTTTGTTACCTGTAATTCCATTAATACTGTAATTATAGTAATATCTGCTCTTACTGATTGTTCATTGCATTACATATGATATATAATTCAGCACAGAAAGAAATAAAACACGAAAAGAGAATGTGATCATACGATAATTCAGTACGTAGTAAAATTAAATCGAACATGAAACGCAAATCAGATGCAGTCATACCATATTAGAATGGTGTGTACTGTAATGGATGTGCTTCTTTTCCATGAATCTTTTGTATGTATACGTACGTAGTACAGTACTGCATCCAATAATATTCTTTGTTGCAAAAATCACATTTCGAATAAGTACTGTAAGCGTACGAGAGAGAGAGAGAGAGAGAGAGAGAGAGAGAGAGAGAGAGGCGTAAAATAGCGTACGTACGTAAATTTTTATTATTATTGTTATTATTATTATTATTGTTGTTGTTGTTAATAAAATTATTATTGTTATTATTATTAATCATTATTATTATTATTATTACTGTACAGTATTATTATCATTATTTATTATTATTACGGTATTGTACTTAATCTACGTACGTTCAGTGTGCGCGGGACATCTTCTATGAGTAACCAACGCACCATAGTACTGTATAAGACGGGTTGTGATTGGTTCAAGCGCCGATAGATGACGAATCAAAACTCAAGTTTTGTTATCTAGCCTGTGATTGGTGTTTTGCCCGCATCTCCAACCCGCAGCATCAAAGTTCTCGCGGGACTGCATCGTTCACTTTCTCTTTCCGCGTATTGCTGAGTAGACGTTCTTAAGTTTGTGAAGTTGAATCTGTGCTGTGTGCGACTGTTTTAAGTTGAACTTTCTGTTAAACCCTACTGTACAATGCCTCCCAAGCCTTCTGCTTCTACTAAGGCTGGTAGTGAGCCTAAACAGCACCGAAAAATGATGATTGCTGAGAAGGTGACGCTTCTCGATACTATGTTAAAAGACGGTAGAAGTTACGCGGCCGCAGACCTCGAAGACCTGACGAAATCGGGCAGTGAAGACAGTGAAACACAGGAAGAGATCCAAGAAAATGTCGAAGAAACGGTCTTAACTATAGAACGGCTTGCCAAGCTCTGCAAGCTTGCGAATGAGGTGAAAGAAATGTCGCAAGAGTGGGACGAGGATATGGTTCGTTCTCTACAATTCTGCACCAAGATCGATGAACAAATGGCTCCCTACAGGATGCTCTTGCGAAAAAAGAAGCAGCGGCAGCAACTTCCGATCACAATGCCCTCGGAAGAAATTGAAGAAGTGTCTCAGGAAGAAGTTGAAGAGGTGTCCCAGGAAAAGACACCTCCGTCTGAAGAGACGTAAAATACTATTATTGGCTGCACAGTAGAAGACATCATCAGCTTCATCATCATCATTTCTACTGTGCAGCAAATTCATCGCCATCATCATTCAAGTTTTTCTTGAACTTCTTTCGTGGTGAGTACAGTAACAATCTTTATTTTTTACTTAAACATTTTACTGTAATATTTGTGTCTGTTTTATAGTTTAGTACTGTATGCATTAAGTTAAAGGGAAGGTTTAAAAAGCCTATCATATTTTTTTTGTTTAAAATTTACATTTACGTACGTAAAACAATCTCTCTCTCTCTCTCTCTCTCTCTCTCTCTCTCTCTCTCTCTCTCTCTCTCTCTCTCTCTCTCTCTCTCTCTCTCTCTCTCTCTCTCTCTCTCGTAAATTGTTTTCCTGCTTTGCTACGTACAGTATGTACTGTATGATTTTATATAGATACGGTAAATAATATTTGTAATAACATATTTTGTAAATGCTTTTACTGTAAATATCATTATTTATCACTTTCATCATGCGCGTTAAATGCCTTCTTTGTTCTGAGCGTGGTTGTTTACTGAGCGTACTTTATGACGCCGTCGTTTCAGGTGGCGTCATAAAGAAAAACATTTCATTTGGAAGTCCTAAGGAAAATTAAGTAAAACATTGGTAATAACAAAATCAACATACTGTATACTGTACATCAATATAATCGATGCAAAAACTAACCTATACATATATGTGTACAGTACACTAAATGAGTTTGTTTCTTCATTATGATCAGAGATAAACGTAAACAAAACATTGGTTGCCATTTTTTATCGTGCTTTTTAGGTGTTTAGGAAACGCATGATATAAAATCGCCTTTAATATTTGTGCCTGTTTTAGTTTAGGGTACTGTAGTACATGCATTAAGTGTTCTGTACATTAAAGGGTAGTTTGTTAACAGTACTACGTACAAGGGAAGGTTTTAAAAGTCCGAATATACATGTTAAATAAATAGGTAAATATGGTGTCAATACTTCGCGGATTTTCACCTATCGCGCCCGCGTCTGGAACCTATCTACCGCGATAAACGAGGGTTCACTGTATCTATTGTATAAGACAACTGGTGGATAGCAAAACCATCACTCTATAGACTAGCTTTTGTTGAATGATTGAAAATCCAGAATTAACAAAATAAAGGCGATTTTATATCATGCGTTTCCTAAACACGCCAAAAAGCACAATAAAAAACAACCAATGTTTTGTTTCCGTTTATCTCTGATCATAACGAAGAAACAGACGCACTTACTCATCTGTTAGTTTTTGCATCGACAGCAATCTTATCAGTATTGATTATATGTTGAATTTGTTATTACCAATGTTCTAATTATTTTTTATTAGAACTTTCAAATAAATGAAATGAATGCCATTTATGAAATGTTTTTCTTTATGATGCCGCCTGAAACGGAAACCTTCCATTTGTTTACGCTCCATCTTCGATCATAATAAACAAACGAATGCATTAAACACACATGATCTAAGTCATAACTAATGATATTACAAACATTTAGTAAACATTATGTTATTACAAATATTTTACTTACCGTATCCATATAAATTCCTAAATTCGTAGCAAAGCTGGAAATTTTTTTTCCTTATGCGTTTAATCCACAATAGCAAACTGCCGCTAATGACAGAGTGATAACTTACGATAATTCTAAACTGTTACGAAAGATAATTGTCCTTTCCATATCCAAAATACTTTTCCTAACTTCAGTTATAAGTCAACTTGTACCCACCTCAATTATGGATCCATATGCAAAAAAGGTAAAAAAAGAAAGTACTAGGTCTATTTTTAAAGTCACCGAACAATTAGGTTACCGCTATAACGTTCGATGTGAGAGAGAGAGAGAGAGAGAGAGAAGAGAGAGAGAGAGAGAGAGAGAGAGAGAGAGAGAGAGAGAGAGAGAGAGAGAGAGAGAGAGAGAGGGATAGTTTTAAAGTACTAAACAATAAATATGATAGGTTATAACACATTGGTGTTTATGTAATATTAACTGTATAGATGGTTTGAATAAGTTAAGAAATGGTGTAAACAATTCTTTGTTATTGTATTCGCGCGGAAGCTAGACATCAGCTGATGTGATCACAGTAAAACAAAAATAAGTTAGCAATACTAGATTTTTAAAACACACCCGAAATTTAACAACATAAGTACATGTTTTATTATAGCGCAATTGACATTTAAAGAGTAAAAATTTTCTGGAATAGAATGGTGTTTCCTAAAAAATAGTGGTTTGCGGACGAAATCGGTTACCGTATTTTAAGCTATGATTGAAATGGATGTATACACGGTATAATTTTTTCGTTTTGTATTTAATTGACACTTCAAGAAAACCGATTTTGGTTTCTTCATCTATTTGTAAGTATTGTATAACGAGAGAGAGAGAGAGAGAGAGAGAGAGAGAGAGAGAGAGAGAGAGAGAGAGAGAGAGAGAGAGAAAGAGAGAAAGAGAGAGAGAGAGAGAGAGAGAGAATCAGCTGTTGTACTTGAATGCCGTGTTTTTGTTTCGTGTACCCCCTGAAGCGAGGAATTGATCGCCACAACTAACAATATTCATGTTAATTTCATTCTTAAACTCAAGTTGCCATATGTGAACTATGGTTTTATTTCTTACGGAGAGAGAGAGAGAGAGAGAGAGAGAGAGAGAGAGAGAGAGAGAGAGAGAGAGAGAGAGAGAGAGGGGGGATTTCTGCCATCAAATCTCTCTCTCTCTCTCTCTCTCTCTCTCTCTCTCTCTCTCTCTCTCTCTCTCTCTCTAGATTTTATTTTACCGTCTACTCTACAAAACCAATGTTTGCAAATCAAATGTATACTGTTTAAAATATGACAAAATATTGACGACTCGTTACCGAAGTTTAGGCTATCTACTGCCGATAAACGAACCCAGTCTACTCGTGAAAACCTTGAACGCCCAGAGGGAAAAATAAGGCTTTTAAATATACTGTACTAAACAAAAATAATGCTTTAATATACCATCATTAACACTACCATTACAATTATTGTAAGGTTGGAGAAAGATAAAGATTGCCGAGAACGTAACCACATTTCTGTTTACATTTTGTAAGCTGGACTCGCACAGTTAACAGTTGATTTCATTGTTGATGTTGAATTTTATCCTTAAATAGGCTATTCATTATGAAATTATGTTAATGAAATGTAATGTTAATATTGTTTTGTAACATTTATTATAAATCACCGTATTTAGGGCTACCAATATACTTAAAAAGACAATAGATTTGATACATTTTGTAGTGCTTGACTCGCGAACTTTGAACAGCCTCGCAGATACAGAAAATTTATTTTTGAAAAATAGCGATCGCGGAAAAGGGGAATCGTGTAATTCGAACACGCTTAATTCGGGACCCTGCTGTAATGTGATGGGGTTAATACTGGTAAAGCCATTGGGCAATGTGACAGCGACACAATGCAGAAAGTTGGGTAGTGGAGGTCGTACGGGACGGGTACCACCTTCCTTTCATTAGCTCTTGTTTTCCCCTTACTCACTCAACGATGACGTTCATAACTTACCCTTTGAAATTGCTGAAGACTCATTTTAGAATTGTCCAAGATGGGTCTCCGGGATTCTACAGTCCACTGGAGATGGAGACCAGTTATCAATCTCTATCCTAGACAAGTTTGTGCACTAAACTTTCTTCAAGATGGAGATGGCGAGTACAGTACATGCAGCCTTCAGGAAGGAAGACTTCATACTTTATTTGGTCTTCAAGGACTACTGCAGTAGTTTCAGATACCAATCCATCTGTCCAACAGAAAGTACCTCCTCTTTGTCCTTGAGGTAGTAGTATACCAATTTAAAGCCCTGTGCTTTGAACTGTCTGCTGCTCCCTAAGTGTTCACGTGAGTGTTTGTTCTTGTCTCAGGTGAAGCCCACTCAAATGGGATTTATCTTCTGAGGTATCTTGATGATTGGCCAATCCTGCTGTCCTGAAGGAGGCAGTTGCTTCAAGTTCGTGAGAAACTTCTTTCCTTTTGCCACAATCCAGTGATCATGATCATTTGGGAAAAGTCGAAATACACGCATGAGAAGGATGGAGTACAGTAACTAGGAATGTTGATAGACACAGCAGCAGTGAGAATCTTTCCTTTAGATGATTGTATCAATAGACTAAGTGAGGTAGCACAACCGTTTTTGATAGTGCAACAAATTCTTCTGGGACGTCATGTCATTGGAGAAACTCGTGCCTCATGAGCGTCTCCACCATAGATAGCTATAATGGTGTTCTAAGTGTCACTGGTCACGCGCCACTGATAACCCCCCCCCCCCCCCACTAACATTGAGCTTCTGGTGGAACAAGAAATGAGGGATGATCTCTTGTGATGGCTGTACTAATAAAATCTCACCAAGAAAATTCCACTTGCCTCTCTACCTCCGGAGATGCTGCTGATCATAGACGGACGCAAGAAGGTGTTGGGGTGGGGGGACACTCTGAAAGGACCAGAATGCTCCAGGATTGTGGTTTTAAGAAGATAAGCTCCTTCACATCAACCTGTTGGAGATGCAAACTGCACTTCTAGCACTGGAAACCTTCCAGCTGAGATTGATAGGGCACTCAATGGCATTGACGAGTGGCAATGCTACCAAAGTTACCTACGTTAACAAGCAAGGAGGAACTGTTTCACACTCCCTTTGTTAGATGGCAAAACAGGCATACACTCGGGCACTTGACAATGTAGTATAGCTGTTGCAAGGTTCATTCGAGGCAAGATAAATATGTTAGAGGACACACCCAGCCGCCAGGGCCATGTGGTAGGAGTGAAGTGGCTCCTACTACTATGCGTGGCGGAAAGGCTCATGTCCTTTTTTGGTTACCTACTGATCGACTTGGTTGCCACCCAGCTGAACAAGAAGGTTCCAGTGTTTTGCTTACCAGTTCCAGATCCGTCTACAATGATGGACGCCGCCTTCCAACATCCCTGGAAAAACCTAAATAGTTGTGCCTTTCTACCCTTCTCCCAGATACATTGAGTAGTCGATAGGCTGTTCACTCATGGCTCCCTAGTGGCCACACGCCAAATGGTTTCCAGATCTGCTGATGCTCTTAGTCGAGATACTGTGAGAAATATCCTAATGGGCTAACCTCATCTGTCAGCCCCATTTGCAGAGGTACCACAACATCTCTGTCACTTCATGAGTGTTAACTATCCGAGCTTCTCTGAGCTAAAAGCTTTTTGCAAGGCACTGCTCAGGAGATGTCTGGATATCTGCAAAAATCCTCTCCAGTTGTCTACCAGGGGAATTGGGCCATCTTCTGTGGTTGGTGTTTTAGATGTGATACTGCTCCAATTAAAGCCTCTGCAATTAGCTGATTTGTTCTACTATCTTCGTTGAGAGAAGCTCTTCTCAGTCTTATTTTTATGGAGTCTCTTTAAGGTTCATGTTGCTTGTGCCTTTGACTTACCCACTTTATATTTGGCTTATGTATAGATCAAAATGAGCCCTTGGTTGTTGGCTCACCTTTGCAGGATCCTACAGTATTTATTATTTAGATGAACCTTACCTGGTAGTCATTATGCTTTAACTGTCAAACCTACCGATTTACTAACCTTTACCGCAAAAATTGTTCCCTTCTCTTTCACTTCTCTCCCTCCCTTATGATACCCATTAAACTCAGTAGGTGGAACCACTGGGCAAACACTCAGCAGATCATTCCATCTCAAGAGTATCACATAATCAGAGGTGTCATAGACCTCTATATCTAAAAATTCTCTTGACATTGCTAAAAGTGGGGAGGAGGGAGATGATTTCTTTTCAGTAAGAATGTGAGATGTGAGAGAGGCAAGAGAGCGTGCTAGAAATAGGAATGAATGGCGAGCGATTGTGACTCGGTTTCGGTAGGCCCTGCTGCTGCCTCCGATGCCTTAGATGACCGCGGAGGTAGCAGCAGTAGGGGATTCAGCATTATGAAGCTTCATCTGTGGTGGATAATGTGGGAAGGGGGGCTGTGACACCCTAGCAGTACCAGCTGAACTCGGTTGAGTCCCTTGTTAGGCTGGAGGAATGTAGAGAGTAGAGGTCCCCTTTTTTGTTTTGTTTCTTTTGTTGATGTCGGCTACCCCCCAAAATTGGGGGAAGTGCCTTGGTATATGTATGTATGTATGTAAGAATGCTTTATCATGTAGTTATATATACTGTATTTCATTTCAGATTTTATGTGAGATTACTGTCTGTTCAAGGAACTACCGTAGATGTTCATTGCAATGTTTTTCATTTCAGTTGATTGGGAAGTATGTCTTGGGTGACAAACTTGGGGAAGGAAGTTACGGCAAAGTTAAAGAATGTCTAGACAAAGATACCCTCCAGCGTCGTGCTGTGAAGATTATGAAAAAGAAAACGCTTAGAAGAATTCCAAATGGAGACCAAAATGTTAGAAGAGAAATATGTCTGTTACGGAATTTGAGGCACAACAACGTCATTAATTTAATTGATGTTTATCACAATGATGAGAAAGGAAAGGTAAGATTATAGGATGCTATTTTGTAATATAATTTTAGGTTCTAAGTGTCGATGGATGTAATCATACTGCTACTGTAATTACAATATGTCTTTGGAATTTATTTTCTTCAATATTTCAATTAAGATATTTGTTTTACAGATTTTAGTTTTGACAGTAAAAGTGCTCTAAAGTTAAAGATTCAGACAGTTTATATTTATTAAGTGTTAGTGAACCCTTTCATTCACGATATTCTTTTTTTTACAGATTTATATGGTGATGGACTTCTGTGTCACAGGACTGCAGGAAATGCTGGACCGAACTGCCAAAAAAAAGTTTCCCATATATCAGGCTCACAAGTAAGTCTTTTATGTCTTCTTTGCTCTGTTTTTATGTTGTATAAGTAAGTAAAGAGGATAGAAGTGGCTTTAAGAATCATAGAAATGTGATGTTACTTGGTATACCATGTGAAATATTCTTCCCTTATTAAACCTGTCTTTTGTTTTTCTTTTATTATAAAAGAAAATACTTTTATTCAGTATCCTTTGCATACTAAGTTATATTATACCCATATAATTCTTTCAGTCACCTCTATACAGTAACCAACCACCTACAAAACAGATGCATTCTGAGAGTACATTCGGAAGCTAAACAGTTTGTTATTATATAATCTATATATTAACTTTCTCCACACTTAGCCAACCAACAATTTCAGGTTCTTTCCAAGTTTTCAGTCAACTGATTGCTCTTGAATGTACACTAGCTTGTGTCTATGAATGCTAGTTGATGTAAGCAACAGCCATTTCAGGAATTCATACAGCTATATTTGTTCTCTATATGCAAAATGCTTTTATAAAGGGATGAATATTCATGGCATTTTATTTCCAGTCTTTTAATGACTAGCTATTTAGTTTTTTCTTGCTTTATCAAGCATTCTTTCTGCGAACGTATGTATTTTTTTTTGCAAATGCCTTTGAGTTAAACAATGCTACCAAATTATTATTATTATTATTATTATTAATACTTGCTGAGGTACAACCCTAGTTGGAAAAGCAGAATACTATAAGCCCAGAGGCTCCAACAGGGAAAATAGAAATAAGGAAATTACAAAATCAGTAATTAACAATTAAAATAAAATATTTTAAGAACAGTAATAGCATTAAAATAAATATTTCATATATAAACTATGAAAACTTAAAAAAAACAAGAGGGAGAGAAATAAGATAGAATAGTGTGCCCAAGTGTACCCTCAAGGAAGACAACTCTATACCCTAAGACAGTGAAAGACCATGGCACATGGTCAATAAAGATGAAAAAAATATTTAATGCACAATATGTTTTAAATTAACTAGATGTTAGATTAGCAGAAAACTTTAATTCTATTTAAAGCAAATCCGTTTAGTGAGTAATCTTACTTACGTTGGCTTGACTTCGTTCTTGATGCGTTGGACGAAATAAGATAAGCAGACATATTTACAATTTAGTCGGGAACAATCAGATTGGTTTGATAAATGGTGTAAGGCAGCAGAGTGTAAAGATGATTTTAAGAGATTAAGGGAAATTATTTTAATTAAGAAGTTTGAAAATTATGTTAGTGAGAATATTAAGATTTATTTAAATGAGAAAGACTTATCTGCCCTTTGTGAAACAGCTGTATGTGCTGATGATTATGTTCTGGCTCACTAGGAGTCGAGGTCTTATGATAAAAGTATAATAGGTCAAAAGACTATAAGGACACAGATAAGCTTGCTAGTACAGATGTTAAAGATCAAAGGTCTAGTTCTGATTCACATGTCAAGTCTTAAAGCAGCAGTTTGAATAGCAATTCTATCAGTAGCAGTTCTGTAATGCTTCAAGTTAAAGAAGAAAGAAAAAGATAAAACTGTGGCCCTTACTCTACCAAAGTCTCGCTATAGTGTGCTACCATTAAAGGTTAACACTAAATGACCACGTTTTTTCACAGGAAGCCTGTGTATTCCAGTGTTTGTTACAGACCTGTTAATAAGGTTTTCCAGCGATATTCTACTAAGGGTTTTGTTGTTATTAATAGTGGTTCACCACGCCTTGTTTGTTTCATGCGTGATACTTGTGTGCCCAATTATTTATTTTGAGGGAAGTTGTCCCTATGACTGAGCATTCGTTTATTGGGGAGTATACTGTACTCCTATTCGTGGGGCTGGTGGTGGCCATTCTAGCATTCCCTTGCATTGTAAGGATCTTCATTGTAACTGGTTATGAGGGTCCGTTGTTGGTGTGGTTTCCGATTTGCCTATAAGTGGCATTCAATTTTTGCTTGGTAATGACTTGGTAGATGAGAGTTGATTTCCTACCGAAGATGGTCGAAGAGACAAATCTTGATCAGGAGTTGGAGGTTCTCAGTCCTAATTTGTCCACTCTAGTTTTCTTTGAGTACTGGGACTCATCAGAAGATTCTGAGTTCTACCTGCATGTCTAATAATGATGTGTTGGTTTTTGAGAATGTCCTCTGTTGTTTGTTCTACCAGCTTGCCTCATGAAGAAATGTTGATTTTGGTGCTACATCCACTAATGAGTGTTCTACTGGCTTATTTCATGAAGATATGTTAATTCTTGGTACTTGTCCAACTGTTGCCTGTTCTACCAACATGTAGAGCAGTTAAATTCTTATAATGTTTCTGATGTTAGCTGTACTACACACCTGTCTCGAGAAGACAATTTTGGTTTGTGATGTCATGTCTTTTGATGGTTCTGCCTACCTGTTTTATGAAGATATGTTAGTTTGTGATGAATCTCTTATTGAGAATTCTAATGACTTGTCTTTTGAAGATACCTTTGTTTGTAATGATGTATCTTCTGATGATGATGTTAACTTGTCTGAGAGAGTTTTGTTTAATCAGTTTGATACTGATTTATCCGATTCCTGTCATGTGTCAGAAATAACTGGTAGCATGTTATTCAGTGAAGACTGCGATCCTGAGTCTCGTTCAAAGTTGATTGTAGATCAAAAGTTTGACCATGCTGTTGTTCAGGTTGTTATTCCTTAAAATCATAATTTTTTCCAACACAGATACTTACCTCGAAACACTTTCTTAGGAGTCACTGGTGGCTCTCTAACGACCAGAGTTTTGCTTAGTTTACCCTACTACCATTCTCTAAGTGACCTGGTAGTGGAAGAGAACGTGACCTGGGGCAATGCCCGAGGTCGGCCATGAGGCTACGCTCTCGATCTAGGCAGTATGTTTTCTGGTCGCGTCGTGTTCTCGTGTTTCTCGGTAAGTATGTTAGGAAAAATACAAATTACTTAAAATTTGTGATGTTGAAGGTATGTATCTCATGAACAACCTATGACTGATCATTTTGGAGTGAGTAAAATTTTGAGTTATGATATCAAACATTTTTATTGGCAAGATGTGACACAGTCTTGTTGTACTTGTCCTGTGTGTCAAGCTATTGAGAAATCCAATCAGACATCAAAATCCTCGCTGAAGTCCATTTTTGTATTTGATGAATTATTTTGTCATGCCCTTATAGATGATGTTAAACCCTGGTTGAAAAGAGGCTTAGGTTAAATATTATTTGAGAACTTTGATACCTGTTGAAAAGGAGATGCCTTTTAGTTTTCTTTATAATGATTTTATTGATATTTTTTGTGTTTGTCTATTGACTGTGAATTTAAAATTATCGCTTGAAGTTTGTAATATAAAATTGTATTTAATTTTTTTTGTAATGAAATCATCATATTTATAATTTTATTATCTAATTATTTTGTTTGTATTTGTGAAAAATTGTTGATTAATAACCCCCAAGCTTTCGCTAGGCAGAGGGATTTGTTGTATGTAGATTAAATCTACCTATTTGATGTAATAAGACCTGTGAAAATGGATTATTTTTACCTATTAAATGTTAGATAAAAAAATACAATGTAATGATTTGTAACTCAAAGATGTGTTCTAGAATAAAAGTTTCTGGATATTTCTCATAACTTTTTTCACGTCACCACTGGCCAGATGTGCATATTGTGTGGTATTACCCTTAGAAATTATTGAGTCTGACAGGAACGTACAGGAGATTGGGTCTTTAGCATATTAAATAAAATTTGTGGATCCCTCCTTTGATCACATGCCAATTTATTTTGGACAGGCCAGGCACTATCAGCCTATTCATCCTAATCACATGCCAATTTTGTTTGGACAGGCCAGGCCCTATCAGCCTATTCATCCTAATCACATGCCAATTTTGTTTGGACAGGCCAGGCCCTATCAGCCTATTCATCCTAATCACATGCCAATTTTGTTTGGACAGGCCAGGCCCTATCAGCCTATTCATGCTGTTAGACCGATAGGAGGTTGCTGTAGTTGTCTCCTTCGCTCCTGTACGGGACAAGGTACAATAACATATCCAGGGAAGAAAAAGAACCTAGCATTTCAGTTCCAGGGGGACTACTGGCCCACTAAGCAGTGAGTCTCCTTGCATAAAGGACAATGATTTTTATCAGTAGCTAAAAACACCTGGATCCTTTATATTAAACTTCCTTCCTCAACCACCCTTCTCAGTCCTGAGCCAGAAGTTCATAAAAGTGAAGAGACTGTGACAGTTAAGGGGACGGAGCTCCTTGCCCTCGCTCCCACCTCTCGTTAACTACCTTGTTAACAATTTACGCTAAAAACAGTATTCCTACATAAAGGACTTAAGTTTGTATATCTAGGAAAAATACAAATTAATTAAAATACTCATGAAATTTTTTTTAAATTTTAATCTTTGATCAAGGTTGCCTAGTCGACTAATATTTCTACATTTTCTAGATATTTTGTACAGTTGGTGGATGGACTGGAGTATTTACATAGCAGAGGTGTTATTCATAAGGACATTAAACCAGGGAACCTTCTCCTAGATACTGACAGTGTTTTGAAAATATCCGATTTTGGAGTCGCCGAGGTAAGCTTACGATCCCATCTATCTGTTTGCTTGGTCTTATGCTATATTTAATTGTAATTTGTTCCTACATATATGCAAACCATTGACCTTTGCATATGAGTATGATAACAGCAAAGCTGGAATGATGCAGTATTTTATCTCCTTGTTTTTTGTTCCTCCTATTCTGTTCCAAAAAAGAAGACATTCTTCCAGATCCTTCCTCCTTGTCAATTTGAATAAACGGGCTGAATAGATTATCCTAAGGTAAATTTTATTGATTGGAATGTTTGTGATAAAA
Organism: Palaemon carinicauda; assembly: GCF_036898095.1. Lineage (NCBI taxonomy): Eukaryota > Metazoa > Arthropoda > Malacostraca > Decapoda > Palaemonidae > Palaemon > Palaemon carinicauda. The sequence goes on along the minus strand of NC_090746.1, from coordinate 118,218,344 downwards.
TTGATATTGATAATACTTTCCCTCAATAATTTAGCCAGTCCCACCCATCCTTCCCCACATCTTTATTATTATTATCATTATTATTATTATTATTATTATTATTATTATTATTATTATTAAATGTTAAGCTACAACCATAGTTAGAAAAGCAGGATGCTATAAGCCCAGGGGCCCCAACAGGGAAAATAGCCCAGTGAGGAAAGGAAACAAGGAAAAATAGAATATTTTAAGAACAGTAAAAACATTGAAATAAATATTTCTTATATAAACTATAAAAACTTTAACAAAACAAGAGGAAGAGAAACTAGATAGAAAAGTGTGCCCGAGTGTACCCTCAAGCAAGATGATGAGAGAGTTGAGTGAACTCAGGCTTCATCTGACAGTTATGCCAATGGCTGAACAGAATAAGAGGTAGTAGGGTTGCCAATGTGGTTAAAATATTATGGGTTCTTTGGGATTCACGGCTAGCTACATCATCCAGATAAGTATTACTAATATTAATTTTTTCATGAAAACATATTCATTATTTATTTCAGTACTTTTCATTAGTTTATATATTTCCACATTTCCTTCCCTCACTGAGCAAATTTTCCATGTTGTAGCCCTTGGGCTTATAGCATCCTACTTTTCCATCTGGGGTTGTAGATTAACTAGTAATAATATAAATATATTTTCTCCTTTATGTATTATTATTATAATTATTATATCTATCTACCATGGCTCTTCCCCTAATTTTGGCGGGTAGCCGACATAAAAAAAAAAAAGAACAAAAGGGGATTTTTTTTTCTCTTCGTTCCTCCCGGCCTGATGAAGGATTCAGCCCAGTTTGGTTTTGACTCCTAGGGTGCCACAGCCCACCCTCCCCCATTATCCATCTTAATGAAGCTTCATATGCTGAATCCCCTATTGCCGCTACCTCAGTAGTCACCAAGGTGACTGGAGGAAGCAGCAAGGCCTATCAGAACTGCATCACAATCGCTCACCATTGATTTCTATCTCAAGCAAACTCTTTTGCCCCTTTCACATCTATCCTATCATCCAGAGCTGTCTTCACTTCATCCATCTATCCAAACCTTGGACTTCCCTGTACTCCCATCAACTCCTACATTCATCCCCCTTTTCAGCAGACAGCCATTTTCCGTTCTCTCTGTATGGCCAAACCACCTCAACACATTTATTTTTCTGAACAGTATGGATCAGTACTTGTGATTACATTTTCTTTTAGGAATTTTAGGAAATCCTGTGTAAGAAGTTTTTATAAAACTATTACCAATGCTTATGTGAAATGCCTGATTTGTTTACCAGCCACAGAATTAACAGGCCAATGATGCATAATGTAAGCTCTTTTATTATTATTATTTAGTATTTTTCACAAAATTTTGTTATAGATAAGTTTGCTTTTAATTTTTTGTAATGCAAAGTCTCCGTGTAAACATTGCAGCAACTGGATGTTATTGCTGGCAATGATCATATCACCACAAGTCAAGGCTCTCCCCTGTTCCAGCCCCCAGAGGTTGCAGGAGGAGCTAGAATTTTCCCAGGCTTCAAAGTCGACGTTTGGAGTGCTGGTTGTACCTTGTAAGTATTAATTAGTCATATAGTAAACTATTGTTATCCACGTATTTGGTATGGTCAACTCTCGTTATTTGCGATTAATTATTTTATGAAAATGGCCAAGGTCACGAAAACGTCAAAAATGTCTTTTTGCCGTATCGTTGCCAATATTTTATCAGATTTACATGAAACAAGTGCCAAAATGTGTATAATTCAATTGCCTATATTATGATATACAACATGATATAGTGATGGCATTACCCTTGTTTGTGTATTTGTTTGTATGTCTGTGTGTGTGTTTGTGATTTGCATAACTCAACAACTATTTGACCTAATTTCTTGAAATTTGGTGGGATGATTGTCCATTATCCAAGGACAATTTGATAAAATTCTGGAAGTGACTAGGTCAAAGGTCAGGGTAACAAAAACGTCAAATATGTTATTTTGAAATATTGTATTAAATTTTTATCCGATTTGCAGGAAACTAGTGCCAAAATGTGCACAATTCAATTGCCTTTCTTGTGATACACAACATGATATAGTGAAGTTAATACCCTTGTTTGTGTAAATATTTGTTTGAATGTCTGTTTGGTGATTCGCATAACTCAAAAACTATTTGACCTAATGTCATGAAATTTGGTGGGATGATTGGCCTTGATCCAAGGGCAATTTGATTAGATTTTGGAAGTGATTGGGTCAAAAGTCAAGGTCAAGGTAATGAAAGTCTTTTTGCTATATTGTCGCCAATTTTTATTTGTTTTGCATGAAACTAGCACCAAAATGTGCATAATTCAATTGGCTATCTTGAAATATACAATATGGTATAGGCGAAGGTAGCTTGCAATGATTAGCTTACTGGGTTTTGTAAATTTTTTACTTTACAGTATTATTTATGTTTTATCTAGATTTTTGCACTTACAAAACTAATTTACATAAGGGATTTTGACGAAGGAAAAATCTATTTCTGGGCGAGAGACCTGTGCCGCCCAGTGAAATGCTCCTAATGCACCATTTCTAAGGAATATAACTGCTAATATTACCAGAGAAAAAATGTATAGGAATGCTAGGTTGAACTAGCTCGCTCACCTAATGGTGTCGGTATAAACTGGGGCGAAATACCAGAGGTCTCGTACCATTTAGACTTCTCCTCTTCGAAATCCCTCAATAGTGAGGTGCGGTTCAACCTCCCCTGCCTCGCAGATCAGTACTACTAACTCTACCCACGCTTGCCCATCACTCCTTACAGCACCCTTAAGTTTGGGGTCTGATCAGGGGGGGAGCAACTAGGGTGGGTTCACTGGGCGGCACAGGTCTCTCGCCCAGAAATAGATTTTTCCTTCGTCAAAATCCCTTTTCTGGGCTCAATCCTGTGCCGCCCAGTGAAATAGTACCAGAGAAACGAACCCAAACTTCATTAACTATAAGGGAACGAATTAAAATCAACATAACAATTAGTGGTTTAATCAAGAGTTAACGTAGAAGACGGTCGTCTTTAATAACATCAGCATGATAAGGTATAATATCCCAGTAAGGGAAGACAAATGAACAGTAAACTTGAAATAAAACCAACTAAGGTCAAATACTGGAACATACTATATAAACTTGGACACTAAAGAAATACAGTTCGTATGGTAAAAGTAAATTGATCAATGATAATAAAATAAGCAATGTTACGAAATGGGAACACCCATGGGTGTGATATAACAAACCGAACTCAGGTAGGAACTGTAAGTGAGGCAGGTAAGAGGAAGAAGGTGGAAGATATCGGATTCAGGAATTAGTTAGGAAGGAATTTGTCCGGGGGATACCACGCTCCCTGCGGCTACGGTAGCGAGTTGAAGGGCCTCTAGATGTTTAAGATAGTGCCGCTTGAACACTGAGGGGGATTTCCATCCGGTATATTTAGAGAGATCTACAGATCTCTCTAAATATACCGGATGGAAAAAATTTATTGAGGTCGCTACCGCCCGAATGTCGTAGACGTGAGGAAAAGACTCTGGATTAGCCTGTTTAATGAAATACAAGATCTGTTGTCTGATCCCTTTCAAAGTTATAGTCCCTCCCCGCTCTCTGATGAATAAGGGTCCCGAGGTCTTATAGGAAGTCCTTGATAGAAAGGACTTTAGAGTGGTAACCGGGCATAGGGAGGGATCCTGAGGGAGAGGGATAATTTTCCAGGAGGACCATCTATTCTGAGGGTCTTCATTTTTGGCCAAGAAGACCTTGTCTAGGGAGAGGAGGACCTCTCCTGACGGAAGGAACTCAATGTGGCCTGGGTCTCTTGATAAGGCAGCTAATTCCGAAATCCTGGCGCCAGATGCTAAACTCACGAGAAAGAGAGTTTTTCTGAGTACTGTAGAGGGATATACTCACATGAATCGTTGACGGTTTCTGACGCTAGTTTAAGAACATCATTGAGAAACCAGGAAATCGAGCTAGGACGAGAAGATGGTCTCAGTCTGGCACAGGCTCTTGTGATCGAAGCTAGCAATGAATCTGTTAGATCTATATTAAAGCCGATTAGGAAAATCTTCTTCAAGGCAGACTTGATGGTAGTAATAGTGTTAGCTGCTAAGCCCGACTCAAACAAGGTTCTAAAAAAGGTTACTGTTAGGTTAGGTGTCATAAAGACAGTATTAGAATCCTTCAAAAACTTTGCTAGTTTTTTGACCGCTGAGTCATATTGACGAAGAGTGGAGTCTCTCTTGTCAGATTCTAAGAATAAAGTATTCTGGGGGTCTATGTTAGCCCCTTTGTGTGCCGCAAACTTCATGAAGTCCATAAAGTTAGGGTGTTCCGAATGTTTGAGGAAGCGAACACAGTGCACGTTTGTACTATCTGTGTCAAAGTCGGGTTGGGAATCTGGTGAGGGTGGAGATTCAGCTCCAGTAAAAGAGGAAACCAATTGCTCTTGGGCCAATTGGGGGCCACCAGGGCTACTTGACCTTTGAAGGTTCGAAGTTTGTCCAGCACCTTCATCAGTAGGTTCACCGGTGGGAAAAGGTAAATCCTTTCCCAGGTGTTCCAGTCGAGAGACATGGCATCCGTGGCGTAAGCCCGAGGGTCCAGGTTGGGGGCCACATAACATTTCAGTTTGTGGTTGGACTCCGTCGCGAAGAGATCTACCTGGAGATCCGGCACTTGGGAGAGGATCCATTGAAAGGATTTGCGATCTAGTGACCATTCTGACTCCAACGGTGTCGTCCTGGAGAGTGCGTCTGCCACAACGTTCCGAACTCCAGCCAGATGGACGGCTGATAGGTGCCATTGGTTTGAGGCCGCCAGGGAGAAGATTGCTACCATCACATGATTGATGGGACCTGACTTGGAGCCCCCTCTGTTTAGACAACGGACTATGACTTCGTTGTCGAGGACTATCCTCAGATGTTGTTTCTTGGCCGGGGAAAGACGTTTCAAAGTTAGTAAGACCGCCATGGCCTCCAGGACGTTTATGTGGAATTGTTGGAACATTGTGGACCAAAGGCCCTGAACCTTCCTGTGTTGGGAATAGCCTCCCCAACCTGATAGGGAGGCATCCGTGTGGATGACTATCCTTGGAGGGGGGTACTGCAACGGAACCGACTTTGATAGGCTCTTGGCGGTTGTCCATGGGAGAAGCCTCTTCCGAAGAATGGGAGGAAGGCGTGTCTTCTTGTCTCGACATATGTTGTTTGCTCTGGAGCGCCAAACCCGGTTGATGTCTATCAGTTTCGCTTTCAGAAGGAGGTCTGTCACTGAAGCGAATTGTAGGGACCCTAGAATCTTCTCCTGGTTCCTTCTGGAAGTTATCTTTTCCCCGAGAAAGCGTTTGGTATTTTTCGCAATCTCTATCCTCTTGGACCTGGGGAGACATAGAGTGTGAGAACGTAGGTCCCACCGCAATCCCAGCCACTGAAATCTGGTCTCTGGTGTCAGACGAGACTTTCTGAAGTTTATTTGGAATCCCAGAAACTGAAGGTACTGGATCACCTTGTTTGTTGCCTTGAGACAATCCTCGACGTTGTCTGACCAGATTAGCCAATCGTCCAGGTATGCGACGACTTGGATTCCGTGGGATCGGAGTTCCTGAATGACCGATTCCGCCAGTTTCGTGAAGATTCTGGGCGCGATGTTGAGCCCGAAAGGCATCACTTTGAACGTGTAAGCCTTGTTGTCCAGTCTGAATCCTAGGAATGGGCGGAAGTGTCTCGCTATTGGAACGTGATAGTAAGCATCGGTAAGATCGATGGAGGTGGTGACTGCCCCACGGGGAAGCAAGGTTCGCACCTGCGAGACGGTAAGCATGTGAAACCTGTCGCATTGAATGGACAAGTTTAGTCGGGACAGATCGAGGATGACCCTCCGGCTGTCGGAGTCTTTCTTCGGAACGCTGAATAAGCGACCTTGAAACTTCAGATGTTTCGTTTCCTTGATCGCGTTCTTGCGAAGAAGATCTTGGGTAAACAGAAGTAGGTCCGGTGTCGAGGGTTGATGGAATTTGTTCGGTGGAGGAGGCCCTTCTATCCAACTCCACCCCAGGCCCTTGGAGATTATGCTGAAGGCCCAAGGACTGAACCTCCAGCGACTCCGGAACGCAAAAAAGTCTCCCTCCTACCTGAAGATCTTCAATAGTTGGAGGTTTTACCGCCTCGGCCACCACGTGACCCTTTTCCACGAGAGAAATATCTCCCTTTGCCTCTGTTCTGAAAAGAACCTCTCGAACCGGGGCCCTTGCCTCGTTGGTATCCTTGGGAGGAAACCCGGGACTCATAGACCGGGTTATAAACAGGAGAGGTAAACGAGTTCGAGGCCACTTGGCTTTCATGGACGAGGACATACTTCTCTTGGGGCTGAGACTTGGAGGTAGAGGGCTGGATGCCCTGAGTGACCGGGACCGACTGGACTACTTGAAGAGGTTGGCGGAATTGAGTAGAGCTATAAGGGCGTAGCCTCTTCTTGCCCCGGGAGTGAATGCTCGATTGTTCGAACTTCCGTTTGGGAGTGAGGCCCCAACGGACCTTAAGGCTCTGGTTTACTCTGGCAGCTTCGCTCAATACCGAGTTGACCATGTCCTCCGGGAACAGGTCCGGACCCCAAGCAGAGGCTTTAATGAGCTTATTCGGCTCATGGCGGATAGTAGCTTCAGACAAGACATGCTTACGGCAACGTCTTCTGGCCACCAAGAAGTCATAGCAATCTGCTAACAAAGATTGCAGGGTGGCTTTAGTCATAACCTTAAAGGCGTGTTCCTCTCATAGGTAAGAGAAAACATCTCCGCCATAGTCGAGACGTTGAGGCTCCGGCTAAACCTAGACCGGGACTCGAACTCGAGTCGGATTAAGGTTTCAGGTAGTCTTGGGAGGCGTTCGCTGAATTGCGTCGATGCACAGTCAGCGGATAGCTTACCAGAAGTGAATGTCGATTGGATGTTAAGCCAACATTCATTATCTGATGGGAGCAGAAGAGATGTAGGATCTGTCTCCCGGAGTTGTGGCAAAGGTTTATCTTCGGCCACTGCCTGAAGGGCTAATTCAACCATTTGTGTGACGCAAGGTGTGGGGGTCTGTTCGTCCACAAGAAACATGGTGTAAGTACTCTTGTGGGGGGTCAGCATGGTGTTTGTACAACCCCACTCGTTTAAGGTTCTAACCCAAACAGACTGAGCCTGTTCCTTCGGAAAGATAACGGTCTCTTTAGGGACCTTATCTAGCTGGACAAGAGCCTCTTCCGTAAGCCGGGCGAAGCCGGGGAAAGGGAATTGAAGGCCGGGAGGGAAGAACTCAAAATCTTCAATGGGCCGGGTCCCAAAACCCTCAATGGTTAACATTCCGTCCGTGAAAGGACAGTGGAGTGCCATTTTCCACGGGTTGTTCTTCGTGAAAGGCGGGAGTTTTGAGGCGTCCGGGATGAGGAACTGCTGTTGTTGAGGCAGTCCTCCTTCCAGGGTGTCTAGTCTCCTGGTGACGGCAGAAAGCATAGAGCTAATCTGCTCTGAAACGACCCTCGTCATCATATTGGCGAGAGCCACCGGGTCGAGGTTGGTCGTGGTAACTAAGGGGGATGACTGCACTCCCGGGTCCTGAGACATAGGGGCGGTGCTAGCCGAGCCACTAGGGGCTCTGGGGAGGGGAGCCTTCTTGGGCTTGGATGATCTAGGTAGTGTGGGATTCTTACGAGTCCTCACTAAAGGTCTCTTCTGAGATTTGACCTTGGGAGGAACCGGGTGCGATCTCGGAGAGGATTCGCGGTTCCCTTCAAAACCTATAAAGGAAGAATTATTAGAAGTTGAAGAAAAAGAGGGGCTAAGAAGAGAGGTCTTAGCGCCAGACCCACCTGCCTCACCTACCACCTTACCTGTTTCCGATTCGTCTAAAACCATGGGCTCTATGTCTAAGTTCAGAGCCGCAACATTGTCTTCAATGGGGTCCGGGTCGTCAGCGATGTCCGTATCCTGAACGAGATTGAGTTCCACAGTTTCTGCAATGTCGGCAATTATAGGGGCCGCCACTTCCTTAGGCAATGCTGCCGAAGATTTTGCGTTTGGGTAGATAAGATTACAATAATCTTCGGAGAGGACGTAGGGCTTCTTGGCCTTAACGTTACGGGCGAAGCCGCCTACCCACACTTTCAAAGTGGCTCTTGCTGAGGTTTTAGCCGCCTGTGAACTCTGAAAGGACGGGGATGAGGTTAGCAAACCCGAGGGACAAACTGATGAATGAAACCGAAGATTCATAACAGAAGGCAAAGGGATGTAAATACAAAAACGACTGAAAGAGGCTCACCGAATCTGAAGAGAGGGTGGAGATAAGGTCATAACAGACAAGGCAGTTGTCAGGGTGCCATACAACAATATCGTCCATCTGAATCCCACAGTCAGCGTGGGACCGACAGACCGCATGTCCGCAAGGTTGTTGAAGGACGGCCGCGCAGGCTGTCATCCGGCAACGGACCACCTGTAAAAGGAATAGTCTATGAGCATCTACTAGTTTCTCTGTAAGGGGTCCCGGAGGGTCCGGGACCTGCCAATAAAATAAAATGTATAGCCTTAGACTAAACATGCAGAGAACTGAGACTATTCCAAGAGCAACCCGGCAGAGCCGGGGATGAAAAAAGGATGCAAAACAGTGATGAATAATGATAATCATAACTAGTTCCGGGGCCCCAGGGGCCGGGGAACAGGGCTGGTAAAGTAAACTTAAAGTAACTTAAAGTAAACTTAAAGTAACTTAAGATACATCCTTAAAATACATAAATAGAGAACTCCAATTATGATCTAAAACTAATGTCTGTAATTGAATAGGGCTCCCGGAGGGAGGTTAGGAATCAAAAACTGTGTCAGTGTCAACAGATCCTGTAGTTAAGAGCCCGGAGGCTCCGATGTCTGATGACGGGAGGGTACAACGGGGGAGCGCGGGGGGAGCCAATGGAACCCCCACTACCCTACCGGAGGTACCGGGACGAAGGTAATGATCCATGTAGAATATAATATATAATGATATGGGATATTAATAAGTCCTATGCGGACGATAATAGCAGGAGGTACCGTAGGTGGGGACACTCCTAATTAGAAGTGCTCATTCTTACAACCATAGCTAAAAGCAAAGGTTACACCAAGAAGGTATAGGAATACCGACTAATCACGTGTGATAGTCCCCGGTGGTCCTGGCCCTCCACCTCCCCCGACCGATGGCCAATCGGGGCGACGGGAGGGGGGGAGACGAAAAACGCCCGGTATGAATGAGACTAAGTCACACCCCGTGGGTACACTCAGTCCACAATATGTCGGAACGTTGAGGGAAGACTGAGGAACAAGCATACTTGACCCGTATGTCATAACCAACAACCATCGAGTGAGAGGAAGGGTGTACACTGGAGGAGGGGGGGATGGAATAGCCTCCCCAACCTGTGGGGAATGGTACCGGGGAATCACCAGTGCGGGTGGTGGTAGACAGGGCTACCAACTGGAGATCCCCTCAACATGACATGAAAAATCCCAAAAATATGATCATAACGGAGTAAAGCAATAAATACAATATCGATGCACAAATACATAAAGATAATTAATGAATTAAAAGCGAAATCACGTAAGTAAGGCTAGGCATGCAGAAATAATATGGCGAGAGAGGGACTCGGGCGAGCGGTAAGGGAGGAAGCATGACGCCATCCGCAGATGGAAAGCAGGGGTACCAACCTAGTTACTGAAGCGGTAGATCGAACAGTAAAAACAAAGATACGCGAGAGTCCCACTCGAACCAAATGTAAAACTAGGTGGAGCGTAATAAAACTAAAAGGTTTAATAACAATAAGTGAGACGGTCGTCTTTAATTGCTCCTAGAACTAGCGAAACAATCTCAATGGTGACGCTATCCACCAACATGCACGAATGCAGGCATACCAACATAACCTACGCCTTGATGAAACACTAACACTGATATCATAGGATAACATAAAAATAATGCTAGATGAAAGCATATAATCGGTGTACTATCTGAATGTAAGGAAAAAACTCCTAAAAGTTCGAACGAATATTAATGACGGACGAACTAGCGAGAAAGGGCAGAGCCGAACCATGAACGGTAAGAACGGGGACGCCGTTCATATATAAACACTTCTCAATTAATAAAAACAAAGGCTACACTGCCCAATCACGCTTAAACTCATGGATAAAGTACTTAACTTCGATGGGGTATCTTGGGAATCGGCCATCGATGTGAAAATAATGATAAATCCAAGGGTAAACACGAGAAAAAACACGGACTTAATAACAACAGGTGCTAGAAAGGAGTGATGGGCAAGCGTGGGTAGAGTTAGCAGTACTGATCTGCGAGGCAGGGGAGGTTGAACCGCACCTCACTATTGAGGGATTTCGAAGAGGAGAAGTCTAAATGGCACGAGACCTCTGGTATTTCGCCCCAGTTTATACCGACACCATTAGGTGAGTGAGCTAGTTCAACCTAGCATTCCTATACATTTTTTATCTGGTAATATTAGCAGTTATATTCCTTAGAAATGGTGCATTAGGAGCATTTCACTGGGCGGCACAGGATTGATCCCAGAAATACTGTACAGTGAACCCTCGTTTATCGCGGTAGATAGGTTCCAGACGCGGGCGCGATAGGTGAAAATCCGCGAAGTAGTGACAGCATATTTACCTATTTATTTAACATGTATATTCGGACTTTTAAAACCTTCCCTTGTACGTAGTACTGTTAACAAACCACCCTTTAATGTACAGAACACTTAATGCATGTACTACAGCACCCTAAACTAAAACAGGCACAAATATTAAAGGCGATTTTATATCATGTGTTTCCTAAACACCTAAAAAGCACGATAAAAAATGGCAACCAATGTTTTGTTTACGTTCATCTCTGATCATAATGAAGAAACAAACTCATTTAGTGTACACATATATGTACGTATGGTTAGTTTTTGCATCGATTATATTGATTATACAGTACTGTATGTTGATTTTTTTATTACCAATGTTTTAGTTTACAGTACGCATTTTTCTTAGGACTTCCAAATGAAATCTTTTTCTTTATGACGCCGCCTGAAACGACGGCGTGTACGCTCAGTAAACAACCACGCTCAGAACAAACAAGGCATTTAACACGCATGATGATAGTGATAAATAATGATACAGTACATACAGTATTTACAGTACAAAGCATTTACAAAATATGTTACCTTACAAATATAAATTATACAGTACTTGTACGTAGCAAAGCAGGAAAACAATTTGAGAGAGAGAGAGAGAGAGAGAGAGAGAGAGAGAGAGAGAGAGAGAGAGAGAGAGAGAGATATTGTTTTACGTACGTAAATGTAAATTTTAAACAAAAAAAATATGATAGGTTACAACATGTAGACTTTTAAAACCTTCCCTTTAACTTAATGCATACAGTACGTACATTACTAAACTATAAAACAGGTTAAAGTAAAAAATAAAGATTGTTACTGTACTCACCACGAAAGAAGTTCAAGAAAAACTTGAATGACGATGGCGATGAATTTGCTGCACAGTAGAAATGATGATGATGAAGCTGATGATGTGTTCTACTGTGCAGTCAATGATAGTATTTTACGTCTCTTCAGACGGAGGTGTCTTTTCCTGGGACACCTCTTCAACTTCTTCAATTTCTTCCGAAGGCGTACTAGCAGGAGGAACTGGCTCTTTTTTGCGAGGCTGAAAAAACATTGTGATCGGAAGTTGTTGCCGCTGCTTCTTTTTTCGATCCAAGAGCATCCTGTAGGGAGTCGTGATGTCATCGACCTTGTTGCAGAATTGCATCGAGCGAACCATATCCTCGTCCCACTCTTGCAACATTTCTTTCGCCTCCTTCATATGGTTGCAGAACTTGGCGAGCCGTTCTAATGTTAAGCCCGTTTCTTCTACATTTTCTTGGGTCTCTTCCTGGGTACCCTCACTCTCTTCCTCACTTGCCGATTTCGTCAGGTCTTCGAGGTCTGCGTCAGTTAGGGGCTGGGAATGGCAGTCCAACAACTCGTCGACGTCTTCAGTCGTCATGTCGCCAAACCCGTCACCCCCAATTATGGCAGCCAACTGCACAGATTTCCGTATTGCAGAGTGTTGGATTTCCGACGGAGTAAATCCCTTGTCGTCGTAAACAATATCGGGCCACAGCTTCTTCCAGCTCGCATTTACGGTTGCAGGTTTCATCTCTTGAAGTGCCTTTTGAATATTCTGCAGGCACGTGGCTATGGTGTACTGCCGCCAGTACGCCTTCAAGTTGAAGTCTTCATCCTCGTCATCTTGGGCAGCATCCACACACGCAACGAGGTCCGCCAAGGTATTCTTCGTGTAGAGGGCCTTGAACGCCCTGATAACCCCCTGGTCCATTGGTTGAATTAATGACGTGGTGTTGGGTGGCAGGAACTCAACCTGAACGCCCTCACGCGACAGGTCAGTTGCGTGTCCACCAGCGTTATCCATAAGGAGAAGGATCTTGAATGGCAAGCCCTTCTCTAAGAGATATTCATGGACTTGCGGGATGAAACACTGGTGGAACCAGTTGGAGGTCAGCATCTTCGTAAATCCATGCTTTTTGATTATGCATCCAGTACACGGGAAGGAGATTCTTATTTTTGTTTTTCAAAGCGCGAGGATTTTTCGACTTATAAATAAGCCCCGGCTTTAACAAAAATCCAGCAGCATTGCCACACATCACGAGGGTAACGCGATCCTTGAATGCCTTAAAGCCAGAGGCTTTGGCTTCCTCTTTGAACAGGAAAGTTCGCGACGGCATTCTCTTCCAAAACAAGCCGGTTTCATCCATATTAAACACTTGTTCCGGCTTGTATCCACCTTCAGCGATAATGTTCTTGAAAGTCTGGTTCACGTAAGTTTCAGCAGCGGCAGTGTCAGCGGAAGCAGACTCCCCATGCAGGGAAACGCTTTTCAGGGCGAAGCGTTTCTGAAACTTCGCGAACCATCCTTTGCTGGCGGAAAAACGTTGTTTCTGACGCTGGGAATCAGTGGAGGTCCCTGGTTGAGGATCATCTACATCATCATCTTCTTCAGCATGGTCGCCATCGTCGTCATGAGGTTCCTTTGCCGCAAAATTCTCATACAAGCTCAAAGCCTTTGTTCGGATGGTGTTCGTATCCAACGCTATGTTCTTCTTCCGACAGTCGGCAATCCACACAGCTAAAGCACCTTCCATGCGTACGATCGTTTTATTACGCGTTGTAACGACTCGCTTCGCTGATCTGCTAAAGGTGATTGCAGCAGTCTTTCTAATGTTCGCCTCGTCCTTCCTGATGTAGCGAACGGTGGATTCGTTGATGCCAAAATGGCGGCCGGCGGCCGCGTAACTTCTACCATCTTTTAACATGTCGAGAAGCGTAACCTTCTCAGCTATCGTCATCATTCTTCGGTGGCGTTTAGGCTCACTACCAGCCTTACTAGAAGCAGAACGCTTGGGAGCCATTGTAACAGAAAGTTCAACAAAAAGTTCAACTTAAAACAGTCGCACACAGCCCAGATTAAACTTCACAAAGTTAAGAACGTCTACTCAGCAATACGCGGAAAGAGAAAGTGAACGATGCAGACCCGCGAGAACTGTGATGCTGGAAGTTGAAGATGCGGGCAAAACACCAATCACAGGCTAGATAACAAAACTTGAGTTTTGATTCGTCATCTGTCAGCGCTTGAACCAATCACAACCCGTCTTACAGTACATGGTGCGTTGGTTACTCATAGAAGATGCCCCGCGCATACTGAACGTACGTAGATTAAGTACAAGGGTACCGTAATAATAATAAATAATGATAATAATACTGTACAGTACAGTAATAATAATAATAATAATGATTAATAATAATAACAATAATAATTTTATTAACAACAACAACAATAATAATAATAATAACAATAATAATAAAAATTTACGTACGTACGCTATTTTACGCTCTCTCTCTCTCCTCTCTCTCTCTCTCTCTCTCTCTCTCTCGTACGCTTACAGTACTTATTCGAAATGTGATTTTTGCAACAAAGAATATTATTGGATGCAGTACTGTACTACGTACGTATACATACAAAAGATTCATGGAAAAGAAGCACATCCATTACAGTACACACCATTCTAATATGGTATGACTGCATCTGATTTGCGTTTCATGTTCGATTTAATTTTACTACGTACTGAATTATCGTATGATCACATTCTCTTTTCGTGTTTTATTTCTTTCTGTGCTGAATTATATATCATATGTAATGCAATGAACAATCAGTAAGAGCAGATATTACTAATTACAGTATTAATGGAATTACAGGTAACAAAATATCGTATTTGGTTATCTTCAGATTTCGCGGTATTTTCGAATTTTCCGGAAAATCCGCGATATGTATATATATATGGGTTATGGGAAAACCCCGCGAAGTGGTGAATCCGCGATTGTCGAACCGCGAAGTAGCGAGGGTTCACTGTATTAACATTTAAGTGTTTTTATTGTAGTCATTGATAGTAAAACACACACAACTACACATCTAACTTATTTCAAACCAACTTTAATTTGTTCTTACACAAAATACAAACCTGTTGTTATTTACTTGAGGAGGAGAAATCAGCGCTAGGTGGCTTACAGCTATAAAACCTTTTAACGAGGTATCAACAACCGTCTGCCTAGCACCAGTGGTAGCGAAGACACACCGCTCCCTCTTCCTGCCCGCTCACTCATACCCTCTTCACTTTGATCTTAGCTGTGGTAGAAGGCAGTCGTCTTATTCCATGTACCTAACTGAATTTGGCTAAAATTTAAACTTTTATTTTTCTTTCTTTTCAGAATGTGGTGTGACTGTGCTGGAGGGGTAAGGACATGTATATTTGCCCAGGCTCCTGTGGTACATTCATATCCTGGAAAACACAAACCCTCACTGTCCTTGCCTTGCGTGCCGAACGGTAGTGGGAACGGTATGGCAGGAGGAGGGGTAAGAAGTCCAAGTGGGATTCTTTGCCTCCGGCGTCCTCTTTGAGGTCAAAGAAATCTGGACTTCTTTCCCTCACCCCGAGTACCATCCTCCTCTGACTCTGTTAGATCGGTCTCCTCCAGGGAACTGTTGAGCAAGTGATGGTCATTTAACACACTGTCAATCTACAGTTCAGGTTCCTTCTTACTTCTCCCCTAGCAAGGTAGAGAGAGTGGTCCCCCAACTGGAGTCCTCTTGTCAAGACACCTTCTGGCTTCTGTAGCCTTCCTTAGAACTTTTGGTTCCGCCTTCTAAGGACCAGCTACTGGACGTGTTGACGAAGGGTGCACAGCAGGAGAGGGTTTCCGCTCCTGCGGGGATTGGCTTCGGCACTTCACCCTTTAGAGCCAACAGGAGGGAGTCCTTCCTGCCCCCCTAAACCTTCATCCTCTGCTGCTCCTCTTCCACCTGAGGTTCTGAAGGGTGGTTCTCTTTAGAGTTTCCTCACAGCGTACCTTCCTTTTGGGGTTGGTGTATGAGGAAGGCCTCGGTCTCCCTCCCCTTTCTGAGCTTGCTGGTCCTTCGGGATTTGGCAGACACCTACACAAGCGTGATTGGCTGCCCTCGCCTGGGAGTTCACCACTTCGGGTAGCTCAGAATTGACAGCACAACTCGTCACTTGTCCCCTTAAGCTATTCGGAGCTGAGCTCTCAGGAGCTTGCAGATAATCATTATGATCCTCCTGCAACCCAGTGCACTCATGCAGCTGGGATCTCTTAGGACTCTTGTAGTCTTCAGTGAACACAGTTACCAGGGTCATTCTGCTCATCAGAATTCACCAGAGAGGTTAGTGAACGTTGCTAAACATCTGTACGTTCCAACTAACCCTCCTGTGTCTCGCTCACGCACAGGTGAGAGTGAATTAACCTGTCAAGTAGTTCGCAAGTCACAATTTAGAGCACCAACTTCTTGCGCTATTAGGGCGAGTAGCAGATTCTCTTGTAGTTACTTTCAAGTATCTGCAAATCATCTATGAGCTGGTGATAGTGTGCATTAATTGTTCACAATCTAGGGGATGCTTGTACAGACCAGTTTCATGTGTCTTACAGGACAGGTCCTCAGTGAACTGGTGGCGCCAGGTTGGTCTCGTAAGGCTCTCCTGCAGAAGATCCTTAGAGCAGCAACTGCCGTCATCCCTATTCCTTTGATATTTTTGATGGACCCATTTATGGCAATTCCTGGGAAGGTTGCTGTGCACCACGTTGATGCTTCAACTCCCTCTGACCCGAGGTTGGGTTGTGCTACAAACATCAGTAACACAACTTAATTCCTCCCCAGGCCCTAGGACCAGCAATACCAGCTCAGGGTGTGCATAAGCCTTCTCACTCGGCTCCCACTGTTGCTAGGAGTCCAACGCTTTTTCCGGCCGCAATCCCTCAGCTTCCGCTCCCATCGCAAGAGGGACACACTTCCAGGTAGCATCATTACCAAGAGGCTTTAGGAACCAAAGTCAAAACATTAAGCATTGATCCAGACTGGGAAAGGTTGGGAGTAATTCCCATTGAACCTACTCAAGAGCAGCATCAACCTAGACAGGTCACTCCTCTGCCCAGTGATAGTTACCATCCCAGGACCCATAGGGAATCGAGATATCCTTGTGTTGACTCTTGCGGACTCTTGCCTATTGTAGGGACCTCTCATTGCATTGCCAGGCCATGGAAACCAACCTTAGTTGCAGTGGCAGTAGGGTCCTCCTCTAGCTTTCTAGCCTCTTTCACGAGCAAGCCCCACAAGCGGAAGGATGCAAAGACCTTGCTGAAGAATTGGGCCTCCAATCCCATGGAGGATCCAAATCTTCAAGGGCAGGTCTCATTCCCCAATGCCCAACCCAAATGATGATTCAAAAGTGTAGGATCAAATCACAAATTTGAAAGTAATTTGTATTTTTCCTAACACTACAAACCTTTACCCGCCATAACCTAACTCCCAGGAGAAAGTCCCGTCTGCGATCAAAGTGAAGAAGGTATGAGTGGGCAGGGAGTCGGTGCTTCTCCCTGCTGCCACTGATATCAACCGGACAGTTGTTGACTTCTCGATAAAACTTTTATAGCTGTACGCCAACTATTGCTGATTTCATCTTCCTATGTAAAGAACTCTAGGTTTGTATTGGTAGGAAAAAGGCAAATTACTTCCAAATTTGTAATTTTTTTATAAAATTACATTTTGGATATCAATGTTTTTAAAAGTTCTAATAAGTGACCATAGTTTTATTCTTAAGTCAGTCTGTAATTTTAGGATTAGGAATATTCTACTAATGCTTACTAAGAATTCATTAGAAACTTTAAATTCAACATTTGATAATAGTATAATGTAGGGATTCAAGAATTTATATTTTAGTTTTTGGAATGTTTAATTACCTCATGTCTTTATATGATGCGTTATATACCTCAGTTTTGGTATATGTGCCATCACATGTAACGAACCAGACATGTTTATGTAGGGAAGAGTAGCAAATCAGATAGTTTAATTTTCAACTTTTTTTTCAGATTTAATTTAACAAGTGGGAAGTACCCATTTGAAGGTGAGAATATGTATCGGCTCTTCGAAAATATATGTGAAAAACCTCTAGTCGTACCTCCGGAGTTAGATCCTGTCCTTTCATCGTTACTAGAAGGCATGCTGGTTAAGGATCCTTATCAGCGTATGTCCCTGGCACAAGTGAAGTGTCATGAGTAAGTATTCAGTGCACTGAGCAATTACAGTAAGGAAAAGTAGATATTATTACGTGTACTCTTCATTTAACCCTTTTACCCCCAAAGGACGTACTGGTACGTTTCACAAAACACATCCCTTTACCCCCATGGACGTACCGGTACGTCCCTGCAAAAAAATGCTATTTACAATTTTTTTTTTTTTTTTTGATAATTTTTTGAGAAAATTCAGGCATTTTCCAAGAGAATGAGACCAACCTGACCTCTCTATGACAAAAATTAAGGCTGTTAGAGCAATTTGAAAAATATATACTGCAAAATGTGCTTGAATAAAAAAGAACCCTTGGGGGTTAAGGGTTGGAAATTTCCAAATAGCCTGGGGGTAAAAGGGTTAATGACACACTTGATTACTGACTACTGTACTAGAAGTTATAGGACATCTACAACATTCAGTACTGTGTCCTGTTTTATACATAGTCTATGGTAAATTTTTTATAGTATGATGTAAAGCTTAATGACAGTAGTATGAATTTGCAAGTTATTCCATTAACTCCTTTTCTTATTTAATATTTTACATATTTTACGATTTTTTTTTCCAATACAGTTGGTGTTGTAAGAAGCATCCGTATACTGACGAAGAAGCTCCAATTGGAGGTGATGATTGCCAACATACCATAAGTATAATACCTTACTTGCGTTCTCATTTTTACGAGTCTGAATCAGAAGAGGAGCTCATTACAGAACATCAGCTTAATGGTTAGTGCTGGCGAATTTTGTCTTTATTTTTCGTCCTCGTTTTTGTTTTACTAAGTCTTTCAGAGTTGCATTTTTTTATGGAAATTGAAATACAGTAATCCCTCGCCATTTTTGCGGCTCAAGTTTCGCGGTCTCAGTGCATCGCGGATTTTCAAAAATATAAAAAATTAGAATAAATGGTGCGAGAGTTACGCGGGCGCTAGCAGAAGGCAGAGAGCATAGTAGAACATCAGGTATCAACACGGAGATGGCGCGCAACTCAAAATCCACCTCTCTGATTTGCTGGCCATTTCGGCTCCAGAATCTCGCAAGCTTACTGGCCAAGCCGCCTTGACGCTTTTGCCAGCATCTCTCCCTGCCGTGCGCCCCGCGAAGGGAGACCGCATTCTTTGTTTTCTCTCGCTTCGCTTGTGTTGCACAGTCTTGCCGCTTGAAACGTTTAGCTGTTTTCTTGTGCTTTTGAGTGTAAAATAGTGCTTGTGATGCCCTTGAAAATGGCTCCTAAACGTCCTCTACCCTCTACATCCTCTAGTGAACCCAAGATGAAGAGAAAAATGATGACGGTGAATGAGAAAGTAAAATTATTGGACATGCTTAAGGCAGGCAGTAGCTGTGCGTCTGTTGCCCGCATTTACGGAGTGAATGAATCGACGGTTCGCTACATAAAAAAAGATGAAATTAAAATACATAAAACTGCCTCAATTACGTTCTCCAAGGACACTAAGCGCGTTGTAACTCCTCGTAATAAGACGATTGTGCAAATGGAGAATGCATTATCAATGTGGATATCAGACTGTCGGGAAAAGAAGGTTAGTTTCGATACCAACATGATTCGAACAAAAGCCAAAACCCTGTATGATAGCCTAGTTCCTGAAGGAAAATTTAACGAAGACGAAGAAGGTGATGATGACGATGAAGATGATGATCCTGCCCCACGAGAAAAACGTGGTTTTGTTGCCAGCAGGGGCTGGTTCGAGAAATTCAAGAGGAGGTTTGGCCTTCGCAGCGTTCCTTTGTATTTGGAGGCTGCCCCGGCAGACCAAGAGGCAGCTCTTTGTTACGTCGAGGACGAGTTCCCGAAATTAATTAAAGAAGGTGGCTATCTCCCGGAGCAGGTGTTCAATATGGATGAGACTGGCCTCTTCTGGAAGAGGATGCCGTCCCGGACGTTCCTTTACAAGGACGAAGTAAAGAAGTAAGGGTTCAAGGCCCACAAAGATCGCGTCACTCTCTTCATGTGCGGGAATGCCGCGGGCTTCATGCTTAAGCCCGGCTTAATTTACATGTCCATGAATCCTCGGGCTTTGAAAAACAAAAACAAAGCCTTGCTGCCCGTCTACTGTATGAGTAATAAAAAGGCATGGATAACTAAAGCCCTCACACTCGACTGGTTCGTGAACTGCTTTATCCCAGAGGTGAAGCTGTACCTTGCGGAGAATGGGCTGCCCTTAAAGGTCCTCCTCTTGATGGACTGTGCAGGCGGACATGCAACGGATCTGCATTATGACGGGGTCCAATTGGAGTTCCTGCCCCCCAACACCACTTCCCTCATACAACCAATGGATCAGGGAGTCATTCGGGCCTTCAAGGCCCTCTACACGAGGTCCACGATGGAGGGCCTCATCTCCTCCATCGATGAAGATGACGAGGACTTCGGCCTTAAGAGATATTGGCAGGAATACAACATTGCAACGTGCCTGGCCAACATTCAGAAAGCTCTTAATGAGATAAAACAGCAAACATTGAATGCAAGTTTGAGAAAATTGTGGCCAGACATTGTTCATGACTATGAGGGCTTTACGCCAGACGAAGTTCACCACTCCGCCGTAGATAAGGCTGTGAGACTGGCACGGTTAGTAGCCAACGAAGGTTTCTCTGACATGACGGATGACGTCAACTCACTGATCAAGTGCCACTCGGAGCCCCTAACTGACAAGGACCTTGTCGAAATAAGATCAGCGAGTGAGGAAGAAGAAGAGGCAGCCGATGTCAGCGACGACGACAAAGCTGAAGAACGTGGCCTTACCTTGGTCACAGGGCGCAGGAAATTGATGATAATATGGTCAGAGCCATCAAATTTAGTAACCGTATTGACGCTGTAATGGCGTTGTACAAGAGCATCTTTGCTCAGATGAAAAAACGTCAACAACTTCCCATCACGATGTTCCTAGTGCGCCGAAAACCATCTGCAGAAGCATCAGATGCTCCTCCTGCTGCCTCTCCGGCTTCCCACGGAGCCACTACGCCGCCTCCTGCAGTTTCTCCAGCTCTTCTGGAAGCTGTCGTTGACGATCCACCGCCCCTCTCAACTGACGATGAGGCGTCACCTGAGGAGCAGTAAAGCTCTCATTAACCTGTGCAGTAAATCATCTTCATCTTCTTCACCTCCATCATACTGCACAGGTGTTTCATCGTCATTTATCAAGATCATCATCATTTATCAAGATCATCGTCATTGTTAGAGGTGAGTTACGTATCTTGTTATAAGAATAAAAGAGTTCTAAAAACATATCTACAGTATAAACACGTACACTATTTATATCTACATATGTACTGTATATACATGTACACTTACACTCTATTTATATTATTTATGTATAAATGTAAATGTACATACAGTATACGTAATGTATTAAATACTGTTATTTATATTACAGTATTTATACAGTATTATTATTATTATTATTATTATTAAATGCTAAGCTACAACCCTAGTTGGAAAAGCAGGATGCTATAAGCCCAGGGGCCCCAACAGGGAAAATAGCCCAGTGAGGAAAGGAAACAAGGAAAAATAAAATATTTTTAGAATAGTAACAACATTAAGGTAAATATTTCCTATATAAACTGTAAAAACTTTAACAAAACAAGAGGAAGAGAAACTAGATAGAACAGTGTGCCCGAGTGTACCCTCAAACAAGAGAACTCTAATCCAAGTCAGTGGAAGACCATGGTACAGAGGCTATAGCACTACCCAAGACTAGAGAACAATGGTTTGATTTTGGAGTGTCCTTCTCCTAGAAGAGCTGCTCACCATAGCTAAAGAGTCTCTTCTACCCTTACCAAGAGGAAAGTAACCACTGAATGATTAAAGTGCAGTAGTTAATCCCTTGGATGAAGAAGAATTGTTTGGTAATCTCAGTGTTGTCAGGTGTATGAGGACAGACAGAGGAGAATAAGTAAAGAATATGCCAGACTATTCGGTGTATGTGTTGGCAAAGGGAAAGAACTGTAACCAGAGAGAAGGATCCAATGTAGTACTGTCTGGCCAGTCAAAGGACCCCCTAACTCTCTAGCGGTAGTATCTCAACGGGTGGATGGTGCCTTGGCCAACCTACTACCTACAAGTACTTTATTTTATGTAGAGTATC
Source organism: Palaemon carinicauda (assembly GCF_036898095.1). Classification (NCBI taxonomy): domain Eukaryota; kingdom Metazoa; phylum Arthropoda; class Malacostraca; order Decapoda; family Palaemonidae; genus Palaemon; species Palaemon carinicauda. The sequence goes on along the minus strand of NC_090746.1, from coordinate 118,196,547 downwards.
TAATTTTCTATTATCAATATTTATTTACATGATTCTTTAATGTTCTAATGATATCATATGCATTTATAGGGTTAATTTACACTTATTGTTATAATATATACATGTAAATGTACACAAAAAAATGTAAGTATTCCAAAAATAGGGGGGGGAACCTATTTTGCGGTTTTTCACCTATCGCGGTCGGTTCTGGTCCCCATTAACCGCGATAGGTGAGGGATTACTATACTGATTTATTTTTACTTATTCTATCTATGGTTGTGTCAAATTGAACTGGTGGTGAGATAATTTTTCTGAGTATTCTTGAATTTTTGGAAATTCCCTGATATGGTGTCTGAAAACATTGATGGGGGTTTGTTACATTCTTTAAAGAATTGTTGTAATTGTATTATTTTTCAGTGGCTTAATCATTCCTAGGGGAAATATTTTGTTTAAGATTGGAATTTATTTTGCAAAAATCTTTATTCCCTATATATATGCCACCCTGAAGTTCATCCTATTGTGGTTTAGTTCCTACACGGATAAATGCCATCGTCCTTTTGGTAGGGAGTATGTTTCAGCACGAAAGCTGGACAGCCGTTGAATCGTTTGATGAGCAGTTAAGGGGTATAGCTCGCAGAAATTCATATTATTGTAGTTTTGACTTGGAGAATCATCCCTTTCTTATATCTACGTAAGCGCATCTGCTCCCTTACGCAACCCTTTTCTGACCAAAGTACTTATTCTTCAAGGGTTTGGGGAAAAGATATTTATATCAGTTTTACATAAGCCATTCTCTCAACACCTAAAGGAGGCTCATTGTTACATGTTTTTCTTGGTTAATATTTATCATATTTCTTTGTTTGCTCATTCATATGTTTACAATTCTTACATTATGGTTATGTTCAAAGATGTACAAAGTCTCGGGGGTAATAACTAGATGTGGATAAAGCGTAAAATTTGTGCAGAAAGTACGCTAACGAGAATATGTTATGCTAGCAACATCTTACTTGTGTGGGCATTTGGTGTATGTAACAAAGTATTTATTTCTTGATCTGAAGGAAGGGGCTCATCGCTGCTTAGTAGATAACCCTGAAATATAAGGATTATAATTACTGCTGAAAGTCCAAACTACCCCCTAATAAATTTATCAGATGATTTCCAAATGAAAACTTTGATGGCAATTTCTCAAAACTTGAAATTTTTAGAAAATTTAAATTACCCTTTTATTTATTTATCGATATTTACCATTCATATATGAAAAGATATGAAATTTTATGCTAAAACAATTTATTGAATTGTTTTGACAAATAATAAAAGCTTATATATGAAAAATAGAATCTATGCTATTATTACCAATATGGTTAGAAAAAAAAAAAATTGCATATAAAAAATAAGGATTGATAAGAAAAATCTGTTCTATAAATCTTGCTAAGAAAATTACCTTTAAAATGCTTTTTGAAATATGAAAATCGGCTAAGAAACAAATTGTAATTAAGTTTGAAGTTACCCCAAAATAACACTTTTTAATGGGGTTGAGTCACTCCCCTTAAGTGACAGGTGAGAGTGACCTTACATTTTAAATTCTCTTCACGTGTTTTTGCCGCAACAAGTACTGACGTACGGGTGTGCCCTTAAGCAAACTATTCATTTTTTTTATTTTTAGGAAGTGAATCCACCCTTGCTCTCCCTTCCCCTGTGCTTCATCCCACCCCTTGTACCGTGGAGGTCTTGTAGCTTTTGCTCCCTTGTGAGTTTGATTTCCCTTCCTCTTAACAGTGTTCCCCAATGTTGTGGTTCCTGGTGGAGCAGCCCTGTGGTTTCATCCCTTGGGGAAGTGGTGTTGTCAGGGTTTCTCAGACTAATTCTTTTGCTGAGCCTGAGGGGAGGGTTGGAAAGAGGAAGAACTATGCACGGTCTTCTTCCTCCTCGTCCTCTTTAGCTTCCAACTACAGGTAGTCGTCGACTTACGAACTGAAAAAGTGAAGTTTCCGTAGATTTATCATGATTCGGCAATCATCTAAGTCATATTTTATCAATACTTTCTTACTGTATATCATTATTTCATTTTCTTGTATAGTAGAATATCATATACTCTATTAATGCATTTTTGTATTCTATTTTTCAATTTCGGGATAATTTTAAACATCAAGAATTACTTAATATTTTGTTTACCTTTGTTTATGATCAGCTGATCTGAAGGTTTTGCTACCGTATCGAAAGATTGTGCACTTACGAGTGGCGTATATTGTTTTTTATCTAATTTCTCTATTCGAAATCTCTTTATGATGAATATTACATCAGCACCAATATGTTACAAGATATCACAGTTTTCATAGAGTTTGTTTATAGCTATTATTATTAGTTATCATGCGAATACGTTGTCACTCTTTCTCTGTGCGAATGTGTGTGTGACAGTATATGCGGGGACCCTAAGGGTAGTGCATTTTTAAAGCTTCATACAGTATTTAATTATGTATTCATTATTAAGCTTTCATATTTCATTTGTCATTATTGTGGTTTATTAAAGTATTTTTTGTATATTTTTCAATTTCTTGAGCATTTCAGTAATCAACAATTACTTTTGGTAGGCACCAGCTGATCTCAAAGTCACGCCAGATTGGCCAAACCTTCTATGTCAATCTCATGTGAAAAGTTTCACAAACCAGCTCACTGCTGTCTCTTCACGGCAGGAGGTTATCCTGCATTGCCTCCAAAAGACAGGCTTTTCGAGACTGACTGCGGGGCAACTTTCAGGATACCTCTGCAGCAGTCTATTAGGAAAAATGATCACCATTCTGGGATTGATGCTGCAGAATGAACATGACTCCGCTCAGGGCCACTATTCCACTGATTGCAGACTTTTATTAGTTTTTCTACTGAAGGCGAAACTTCTCTCGGTCACAGTGGTAAAAGGATATCGCTTAGCCTTAAGCCAGGTCTTCAGACTGAAGGTAATTGACTTCTCCTCCTCATGGGAACTCTCAGCTTTAATCAGAAGCTTTGAACAGTCTTGCCCTCCTCTGGAACTCAAACCCCCCATCCTGGGGTGTGTTAAAGATTCTAAGGTCCTTAAAGCTAGCACCTTATAAACCTCTTCGCAGGGCATCAGACAGAGACCTAACATTGAAATGTGTTCCTCTTAGCTCTAGCATCATCAAAGAGAGAGAGCAAGCTACATGACCTATCTCACTTAATGTCACACTCCAGGGATTGGAACGATGTGTCTTTTTTTTTGTGTCGGAATTCATAGCTAAAGCCCAAAATCTATGAAATACTGATAACGGATTTGACTCATTTATGGTTTCAGTAATCAAAGAGATAATTAATGATGCGGACAGTTTGTTACAGTACTTCGTCCTATAAGACAGTCCATCTATATCTAAAGAAGACTCCACCTTTTCATCCTCTTGTCCGTCACTTGTTTAAGTACAGATCTAAGCAAGAAAGGGGTAACCAGGAAGATCATCTCTTTCTGGGTACAAGAGACTGTTATGAGAGCATACAATTCTTTGGGAGAAGCATCGACTGGGACCCCTCCCAAGACTCATGACATTTACTGTCTCATTCTTAGCGTTCCACAAAAACCACTCATTGGTACAGATTCTTAGTGCTGGGGTCTGCAAAGACAGACCACCTTCACAGTCCATTACTTAAAAGATTGTACCCACAGATCTTTGGACACATTCTCTGTAAGTCCGGTAGTAGCCACCTAACAGATACTTTAAAACCTCTGCCTTTGCAGGACACTTAACCCTTTTACCCCCAGGCTCTTTGGAAATTAACTCCCAGGGGGTTATTTTTTTCCCAGCACATTTTGCAGTATATTTTTTTTAAATTGCTCCAACAGCCTTAATTTTTGTCATAGAGAGGTCAGGTTGGTCTCATTCTCTTGGAAAATGCCTGAATATTCTCAAAAAATTATCAAGAATATGAAAAAAAAAAATTTTTATAGCATTTTTTTGCAAGGACGTACCGGTACGTCCATGGGGGTAAAGGGATGGCTTTTGTGAAACGTACCAGTACATCCTTTGGGGGTAAAAGGGTTAACATGAAGTCACGTCATCAGTTATTTTCAGAATAACTGTGGTATGAGCCTAGAATGAAAGGGCTTACCTACCTCTTTTTGGAGCCACTGTTCCTTGGGAGTACCTATGCTGATGACCACTTATGAAGTTAAGAATAATACTGTGACATTATATATACATTATGTGATTTATTTGAAATATTAAGAAATTGTTCTTACACAAAACTCAAACTTGTTGGGTTGTGACTCGTGACCTTGTCTCTCATACAAGTTGGTCATAATTGTCGACAATTTCTCTTTTCTGGTCAAGGGTGAGGCAGATGCCCTAACATTGTTACATAGATACTTCCACCTAAGGAAGACTCCCATATAAATGATGAGGGTTTGTATTCACGAAAAAAACTTCAAATTTTTTAAGTAGTGTATATTTTCCCCAGCTATACAAACCTTGGTCATTTGTTTATATTTCCTACAAAACTTCAAATTTTTTAAGTCGTGTATATTTTTGCCAGCTATACAAACCTTGGTCATTTGTTTATATTTCCTACAAAACTTCAATTTTTTAAGTTGTGTATATTTTTCCCAGGTATACAAACCTTGGTCATTTGTTTATATTTCCTACCTCATTCACCCCGCATGTCTTAAGCAAGACTAAAGTGGTTATTGAGCTACAGGCTCCTACGCAGCGCTGCACAAGTGGGAACAGAGGGCAACCATACAGTGTTGCCAGACCCACTGGATTTCTTTAATTTTGGTAGTAGCAAAACATAAATAGAGTAAGCCCATTGAAATGATTCAGGTTTGCATAGCTGGGAAAATGCAAATTACTCTAAAAATGTATAGCTTTATGTTCATGTATTGGTTAAAATATGATGCCGATCTTTGGTAATATTAGAATTTTCCTAATATACAGAATCAAGAAAACAGGCAGAATGTGGCTCAGAAACGTCAGTCTCAGACATCCAGGATACACGAGACAGATCTAACAAGCAGAGGCGAAGGAAACCTACCTCTTGTATTAGTGTCAAATCTTTAGCGTCCTGCAAGCAATCTTGACACGCCATGTCCAAACAACATAGGCTTTCAAGGAATCCTTCCTGGTGTTTTGAAGATGTCGAATGTCCAAGGGGAAGAAGAAACTTGATGACAATGGAAGAAATGGTTGCAGGGACTGAGATCTGGTGTCGTATTTTGTATCACACCACAGTTGACTTTTTAGTGAGATGGAGAAAGAGACAGAGTGTCCGTCGAGGATGTGGATCAAGCGATTACTGGATGTGTGAAAACCCCACAAAGCATTTGCTTCTCAATATGTGAAACAGGATACCTCAGTTATTATTAGTAATTATTGTACCTTTGTTATGGGTACAAGAAAGTGCCTTCCAGAGGTACACTCTTATGATATAAAGAAATATATTGTAAAACAAAGTTAGCGTAGTTTGACCAGATTTGGGGTTGTTGAAGATTGTGGTGAAACTGTTTTGTCTTTAGTTATCCAGCATTTATGTTCTGGGATATGAAATAATGTTGAAATGGAGTTGATCCAAAAGTACATAGACCTGATATATTCAAGATGTGAATTGATGTTATGTTAATGTTACATTGTCTGTGATTTGCTTATTACTGTGGTATCATTTGTTTTGCATGACTTGTCAACAATGCCAGGACTGCTGAAATGTAGCTAGTGAGGAGTTCTTTTCTTCTGACCTGACAGAACAGTTAGCGAGGACCAGTAACTGTGTTCAAGAAAGGTTGCCACCTTTTCCCCCCAAAAAAGGGAATGAAGTTCATGAGAGAGTGCAGTGATACACCACTTGTAATTTTTATATTAAGAGACACTGTATGTCTTTGTTATTATCTTATATTCCTTCAAAGACAAACTGCATTACATAAATGATAATTGTATAAAGAAATAGCATTGCAGTGCTGATCTTGTAACCAAAAATTGAGGCCTTAACAATACCAGGCATTTTTTTAACCGCCATATTGTCATAAGCAGGGAGTGGAACAACCTGATCATCATGTTATGAGTTAGGTGACTTTTAATTTTAAATCTGTGCCGATTGTGTTATGTGTTAGGTATGTGATAAATGTTAATTAATACTTACTCTAAAACTTTCAGTTAGTTTGGAAATTACTAGCATTTATGTGATTTTTTTTTTTAATTATGTTAGACGTCATATGCATTACAACTTGTTTTTTTATATGTTGAAGTAATTGAACTTACTGTATATAAGATACGGTACAGAACTGTTATATTACCAGCTTTTGTGTTTCAGGAACTTCAGGATCATTGCAGTGATGAAAGGGCTTTTTAAAAATTGCATAAACTGCAGTAGAATGTTAGTATAGAATTATTAAGAAGTTTTGAATTTGACATTTATATATTTCAGAGGGACTTGGACTATTGATCGATGTCATCTAGTTATCAATTCTTTTTGCAATAGATATTTCAAGAAGCTCTTTGACATCTTAAAAGGAATTCTTGTTGTCGGCTGTTTATTCCCTCTAAATTTCCAAGCTTTATTGTACATTATTTAGCAATTTCTCTCTCTCTCTCTCTCTCTCTCTCTCTCTCTCTCTCTCTCTCTCTCTCTCTCTCTCTCTCTCTCTCTCTCTCTCGCTCTCTCTCTCTCTCGCTCTCTCTCTCTCTCTCTCTCTCTCTCTCTCTCTCTCTCTCTCTCTCTCTCTCTCTTTTTTTTTTTTTTACTTAATTGTTGAGAATTTCCAAATATGGTAGACAAGATCATACGAACTCTCTAAATACTTAAACTAAATCGGTCTACTAAAGAGCAAATGGAGTCTCTGCGGATGGACTAAAAAATCTTGAAGACATCCCAAATCCTTGTAACAAGAATTTTTTGTGTAAGAAAAGAGTCAAAAGCTTTTTCATTACAATTATTAATTTGATTTTTATCCGCAGTACGAATAATTTTCTATGAATTACTTGTTAATCCCCATATTTTTATAGGGTTACTATTGATTCCATTTACGGTACTGGAGTGGTAAGACCATTTCTCAAAACTTCCGCTTATTTCACAGTTCTATAAGTGGATTTACAGTATGTCAACTTTCGAAAACTACTGATTTTTATATTTATATGTTTTCCCCCTTAATTTTTTCCTGTCGTTTGCTACTACTACATGGGGAATGATGCGTATCATTTAGCATGGTAAAAGAACGGTAGAATTTGGTCAGTAAAAGTAGGATTAAACTTTTCCATTGCATATCTGTGATAAGAAAGAATGACTCCCTGTAGATTTAGTGTTCACACTACTTTGCAATGCGGATCATATATGAATTTAAGGAAATGCATATCTGGTGGATAGTTAGGTTGTTTGGCCGTTAGATCAAATCTGGATAAGTTTACTTCCTTACGCATAAACATTTGTGCTGTATTACTTTTATCACATGTACATAGTAATTTACAAGTTTAACTGATTTACTCATTGAGACACTATTTTCCTTGCAGAATTTGGTGTTCAATTCTTCCTTTTTATGGTTTTAAGTGCTACTAGGTTTGTGTTCAGCTTTATATTGCTGTTGATGTTATATAGACTGATATAGAATTGCAAATAAACTGTCTTATAAAAATATGAACACTTTCAGAAAGATGAAATTGGGATTTATCAAAGGGGCATAGAAGAGTTCTTTATTGAGCTATGAGGAGTCATTTGAGTTATGAAATTCTAATTTTGCTCATGAAAAGATCACTACATTTCCTAGAAGAGCAAAAAATAATCTAGAACCAATTAAATATGATCAAATTGATATTGATCATTCAGTTATCTCAGGATGTATGAATAGATCAAGTTAGGTTTTTCTATTCTGTTGAGCCTTTTATCGTCCCATTAAATATTTCTTCAGTATGCGTATAATTTCTTAGCTTTGCTAAGATTATTTTTAAAGTTTTATATTATTTTTATATCTGTTGGTAGTGAGTAAAATCTTACTTTTAACCCTTTTACCCCCAAAGGACGTACTGGTACGTTTCACAAAACTCATCCCTTTACCCACATGGATGTACTGGTACGTCCTTGCAAAAAACTGCTATTTACATTTTTTTTTGCATATTTTTGATAATTTTATGAGAAACTTCAGGCATTTTCCAAGAGAATGAGACCAACCTAACCTCTCTATGATGAAAATTAAGGCTGTTAGAGCAATTTAAAAAACATTACTGCAAAATGTGGTTGAAAAAATATAACCCCTGGAGGTTAAGGGTTGGAAAGTTCCAAATAGCCTGGGGGTAAAAGGGTTAAATGTATGAAATTCCAGCATATTTTTATCAAAATATTCTCTTATTGGCTTTCAAAGCTTCAATAAATCGAGAATAGTAAATGAAAGTTCTTCTACTGCTGCAGTTTAATCTTATTTTGTACGTCATTACGTAAGTTTGTTATGTTAAATGTTAGGTGTTTTGTGGCTTTTGCTCAAACTTCTATCTTGTGTATTTTCTGGACTTTGTACCTATGTTATATAAGTTAGGTTATATTTTTATCACAGTTATTTTCTCTATATTTTTTGAAATTTTGTTAACTATTACTTTGATCCAATTTTTGTGTGCCATTAGTTTTTTTATGTGAATATTTCTCGCTTTGTAGCTTTTCATAACTTTGTATTGCTTTACACTTGTACAGTATTTTAGTTATGAACATCTGTCTGAATCTTTTCAGTTGTTGAAAAGCATTTATATTTCTAAATTGTTCTTTGGAACTAAGTTCATACTTAGAATTTAGATGAGAGTGATAGACATAATGCGTGTCTAAGGGTTTGTGCATTCATCCCTGGGTTTAGTCACTTTTGCAATTCAAAATTCACATATTAGCATTAGTAATCATAGTGTTAAATCAGGATTAGATATATATATATATATATATATATATATATATATATATATATATATATATATATATTTTTTTTTTTTTTTCCTCCATTTAGACAGGTTAAAGCTTATTTTTCCCCTCACAACATGGTACTCACGTATAGAGTACAGAGGTTTTTACAGTTTTGTTAGGATAAAAAACGGCTAGTTTCAAAACGGAAATATACTAGTCTATGGAATGTTGTTTCTCTGGTTTGGTCAGAACACTCGGTAGAAAATTAGTATAACGATTACACAGTATTAATGTGTAGGGTTTCACTAAAAACAACACTACAGAACTAATGAAACATTTCGAAAATATTTTTTGCAATTGAAAATAGGCCATTTATATAAAATATTGGGGACTGTAAATAGAAAGGATGTATGATAGGGACTGTTTGTCAGCTGAAGTATTTTAACTGATTTTCTGATAAAATAGCACTTTTTTAAGAAATATATTTGTTGATTACATTTTGCTGAAACTTTTATTAAAAGATTCATTGGTCTACTAATGTAATAAGAGTTTAGTGGGAATAATGTTTAAGAGTAATAGAAGAAAGAATTAAGATATATACAAAAACTTTTGGTATTGCTTTCTGATAAATTGCAAAGTCTGAAAAGTAATTAAGGCTGTAGAATAGACTACAATGGAACATTTATCATGCCTCAAAGCTAACAGTTCTTCCATATAATTTCTAATGGGAAATGAAATGCATTTTGTTTATTACCTCAGTTCAAGAGATTTCTCAGTAAAATACTTCTTGCTTGAAAGTGTGGTAATGAAACTAACTAAAGTCGTATCATCTTAGGTAGTTGAAGGATGCCAGAAAACTTTCAATCAATCTTAGGTAGTTGAAGGGCCTGACAATACCAATACAGTACAATAGGTAGAAAGCATTTATAAAGGGAAAAAGTAGAGAGGGTCTGAAGATAATTGAAAGGTGCTTTGAATAAATCTCAGGAAAAATGATGAAAAATAACAAAACAAAAGACACTATGATGCAACGTAAATTAGAACAGTAGCCAATGACTTGTACCCACCTGTATTAACCCTTTTACCCCCAAAGGACGTACTGGTACGTTTCACAAAAGCCATCCCTTTACCCCCATGGACGTACCGGTACGTCCTTGCAAAAAAATGCTATAAAAATTAGTTTTTCATATTTTTTGATAATTTTTTGAGAAAATTCAGGCATTTTCCAAGAGAATGAGACCAACCTGACCTCTCTATAACAAAAATTAAGGCTGTTAGAGCAATTTAAATAAAATATACTGCAAAATGTGCTTGGAAAAAAATAGCCCCCTGGGGGTTAAGGGTGGGAAATTTCCAAATCCCCCGGGGGTAAAAGGTTTAATGTAATTTTCAACTATAGCTAGCATAATTTTGTATATCAAGGTCAATGATGGGATCTTTGTCACTGTGTAGTCGGATAATGCTACCCTGTTAAAAGCCAAATTTTTCTAAGCATGGCATTGGAATTGTAGATTTTGCACAACGGTATGTAATACCCTCCTTGTGTGTAGCTACCGGGAAATAGTAAGGCAAATTGTCCAACTCAAACGAAAAATTAAAGCTATTAAGCCTGTTAGAGAGAAAAGACCTACTACTAGAGATTTACCTAATCAAATATATGACGGTGTTCCAACAGTTTTGATTGAATATAACAAAAACTAAACTTGGTTTGCGAATCTATCAGTTATATTAGGAACATCTAATAGATGGTATCCATATCGAGGCAGTTGATTATCGGTATGCCTCATTGGGTTATTTAGAACAAACAAGCTGATATCTTCAGCTGTGAATTTGCATTAATGACCTTTTATTTTTTATTAAGAGCCAAATGTGTCCTCTGAGAAAACTAACTTTTGCACTGTGCCAAAAATACAGGATAGGAATTTATTTTATATTTTTGTTCCTTGTACTGCTTCCATGTATAATAGGTTTTAAATTAACGTCTAAATGTATATGAAGTGTGTTTGATATTCCAAGTTTTCTGTCTTATTTCTTACTTGATGTATGTCAGGTACATGTTTACAATCTTGTACTGTTTTCCTTTAGCATATGATTTGCTAGAACCCTCATGTACTCAAAATGACTCTATGATGATCTTTGCTTTATAAAAATTTTGCTTTTGATTTAGTACGCCTAAAGTAAACTTTAATAGGTTGTAGGGGAAAGATATATTTATTGTTAAGTTCCTGTTATCATTGTGAAGAAAAGACTCGTTTTATCATGATGCATGTACTTCACAAATTAACGGGCTAACTCATGTCAAATACATATGTACTCAGGTTGTTCCACCACGAAGCTAACGTGACCTGTATCTCAATCCCAGGGCAGCTCAGCTTTTGCTTGGATGGTCGAGGCACCGACTGAGCTTTTGATATTTCCACCTCCACCTCCACCTCTCCTTCACTTTTAATACATTAAATTGGGCTCAGTTGGAATGAAAACAATGAATGAAAAGTGTCAAAAGATCCAAGCATTTCCACCTCCACCTCCACCGCCACCTCCACCTCCACCTGTCCTTCACTTTTAATACATTAAATTGGGCTCAGTTGGAATGAAAACAATGAATGAAAAGTGTCAAAAGATCCAAGCAACAGACCTTGTTGCTTCTGTCCCTCCACCTCCACCTCTCCCTTCACTTTTAATACATTAAATTGGGCTCAGTTGGAATGAAAACAATGAATGAAAAGTGTCAAAAGATCCAAGCAACAGACCTGTTGCTTCTGTCACATGCTTTTGTAGACTCAGAATAGAAGTGATGTTGCTTACTTATTGCAGTTACTGTGCCTCTTTTCTATGTACTCTTTTTGGCTTCAACAAATCCTTTCAGAATATGCTGTTAATTTATCTTTTTTTTCTCATTTTGATTTTTTTTCTTGTTAATTGTGCTTATGAGAATTATTTTCCACATACTGTATAGCTCTACTACTGTATTTGGGTACCAGAATTGATTGGTAATACGTTTTCCATACATTACAGTACATGAATATTTCTGGTATCAAAAGCAAAAGGAGAGATTTCATGCATTTATTTGTATGTGAAGAAGAATTTTTGAATGTTGATGTTAAAATGTAAGATATTGTAAAGTGGTTTAGTAGTACAAGTAATGTAAATAACGATTCCAGCCTAGTGGCTTAGCGTTTATATGCGGCACATTTATGCACATTTTGTATATACATTCTTCATATCCACATTGAAAACTAGATTCATTTAAATACCCTGTTCTCTCTTCTTCACTTTGTCCTGTTCTCATTCTTTTATATGATATCCACATCCTGTTTTTTATTATTTATCTTTGGCAAAGGCATTACCTTTATGTGTATTTTTCAGATAAATGTACACATAAGTTTCGTTTTCTTTGGGAATTTCTTATTCGCCCTCCCGATAACCTAGTGTTTGTGTAAAGGTTTACCAAATATCACTCTTTAGTTTCAATGGTTTGTCAGTTATCCATGCTCCATTGATAGCATCATACTATAATATAGACTGGTGATATTACCCATAGGTTGATATTCCTCAATGGTGTTATGAAGATGAAACTTTTACATAACACTACAGTACTGTGTTACAGAAGATAATTTCTACTGAATAACTACGAATAGTGTTAGCCAAAGAGATTTAAGTGTAAAAGATGGGGACATTTTCTAAATTGACTTTGGAATAAATTGGTGCTAAGGAAACTAGATTAAAAAGATATTCACTTATTATTTTTTCACATTTTGTAAGTTTAGGATTCCTACCTTTGAAATGTATTGAAGATTTAGGGAATTGTGTGAATGAATGTATACACAAAAGCAAACCTTATTTTCCCTGTTGAGGCCCCTGGGCTTATAGCATACTGCTTTTCCAACTAGGGTTGTAGCTTAGCAAGTAATAATAATAATAAACAAGACGGAGTACTGTACACTTCTAAGCTTCTCGATAGTAGCGCCAGTTCTTTGGGAGCTAAAATCTGTGTTGCCAGATTTTGTTTTCAAGGGAATTTATGTTACTATCAAGAAATAGACGCCTACTCCATCTTGATCATTGTGTTATTAATTTTATGAATCGTGAATCATGTTAGTTTTGCTTTTCCTTATATTTTCAATTCAGAGTTATTTTCCACTGAATTTTTAATTTTTACTGTAAAATTACTGGTATATACTTTCAACTTATTAGTAAGACTCGAGCAGAAAAGATTTTATGATGTGGACAGAGACCCTATGGTTTGCATAATACCTATAAAGTACTACTCTTTGCTGCGGAGTTGTACCGACAAAGAAAATGGAGGATATTTCAAAGATTGTCACTACAATACAGTCATTACCAAAATTAACCAGAAAGATCGTTATATTGAGACAAGTTAGGCGAGATATGTGATCATTTGTTTGAAGATGAATAGACATTGTTTTGATAATGAACGAACACCTCACATCTATACTTTATTGACTCAGGAACATCACATACATATCAGAAACCAACAAACACATAAATATTGTAAAAAGCATAATACATGACAACGATAAATATGGCTAGCTCACGTTTGACACTAGATATCAAAATATGAAACTTTATAACCCCATTATTATTATTATTATTATTATTATTATTATTATTATTATTATTATTATTATTACTTTCAAAGCTATAACCCTAATTGAAAAAGTAGGATGCTATATGCCCAGGGGCTCCAACAGGAAAAATATCCCAATGAGGAAAGGAAATAAGGTAAAACTAGAAGAGAAGTTTAAGAACAATAGTAACATTAAAATAAATCTTTCTTATATAAACTATAAAATCTTGAAAATAACAATATAATAAAAACTTCAAATTAACGAGAGGAAGAGAAACAAGATAGAATAGTGTGCCCGAGTGTACCCTCAAGCAAGAGATCTCTAACCCAAGACAGTGGAAGACCATGGTACAGAAGCTATGGCACTACCCAAGACTAGAGAACAATGGTTTGATTTTGCAGTGTCCTCCCAGAAGAGCTGCTTACCACAGCTAGTGCTTCTACCCTTGCCGAGAGGAAAGTAGCCACTGAACAATTACAGTGCAGTAGTTAACCTCTTGAGAAGAAGAATTGTTTGGTAATTTCAGTGTTGTCAAGTGTATGAGGAAAGAGGAGAATGTGTAAAGAATAGGCAAAACTATTCTGCATATGTGTTGGCAAAGTTGAAATGAGCCGTAACCAGAGAGAGGGATCCAAAGTAGTACTATCTGGCTAGTCAAAGGACCCAATAACACTTTAGCGGTAGTATCTCGACGGGCGGATGGTGCCTTGGCCAACCTACTACACCCAAAAATGCATTCATTAATGTACAACAGACTCGCCAATATTCTTTTAATATATATCTAAAAGATTCTGAATGTTCATGTTAAAGTGTAAGATATTGTAAAGTGGTTAAGTAGTACAAATAATGTAAATAACTATTCCAGCTTAGTGGTTTATATGCAGCACATTTATTCCCATTTTTTTTTTATATACATTCTTCCAGCCTAGCAGTGAGAAGAAAAAAATTAGTCTGAAATGTAGATATATTTTTTTTATGGAATTAACAAGACAAAGATCTGTAGGAAAGTCTTGGCCATTGTGAAAAAAAACCAAAGATAAAAACTTTAGAGAGGGAAATTAAAAGAAAATTACTGAAGGTAGTATGGGACTCGAGAAAAATTATTTCTCATCTACCTCAATATAGAGAGACGTTTAAGTAGAATGTGTATGCTGATGATCGGAAATCATTTCAAAACTATTTTCATCTCATTTAAATTTCAGTTACACTTCATCCTCCTTTACCTTGGTGTGGTGGGACTCATATTGCACCAGAGAGAAGTTGGTTATGACAGGGGTATTTTTCTATACCCCAGACTTAATCTCCTATTGGTCATTAATGCTGTTATTGTGTCGATTACTGGAATTTTCTTTTGAAGTGGCCCTGTGGCCCTTGCATTGTTTTTAACTTATGCTTTAAAGTTAGTTAAAGTTGCGGGTTTTAGGTCTCCACTCAGACGATTTCATCATTCTGCTCGGGCGACCATAAGCCAGTAGGGACTAAACCCTCTAACCTCCCCCCCAGGCGCCACCCTGGGGAGTACCCCCAAGTAGGAGGTCTCACGATATCTACGTCCTGGCGGGGGACGCGAACTCGGGACCTCTGAAACAGAAGCCCACGACGCTACCAACCTAGCTATCCCTCTGTTCTTTTTAACGTTTCCTTCGTAGTGTAAGTGCTGAGTTTTCCCACTTGCACACAGATGCTGAATGGCCTCCCAGTGCCAGACATTTCTGCGAAAATTCGTAAATCAATTCTTTATGCCGTATCTCTGTCCAGCTTCTTATAATTATTACTTCATAGTGCAAATGTTGGGGTTTTTTTCCCAGTCCCCTTGCCACATTTGGCAACATGCCCAAATTCCATGAAACACCGTTAATATTTGTTTTTTTTTCATCTTGGATTCGTCAACCTTTGTAGAAATCAAGTTGATTTTGACTTTAAATTTAATTTAATGAGGGATGAAATTGGTTGGTGTATTTCACCATTGTGACTAAAGCACCAGGCTAATATTAAACTCTTCAGTCGGTGCTAGATATGATATTCATGGACGGTCAACTGTCAAGGTACTAAAGGGTGGATATACATACATACATATACCAAGGCACTTCCCCCAAAATTGGGGTAGCTGACATCAACAAAGAAACAAAAACAAAAAGGGGACCTCTACTCTTTACGTTCCTCCCAGCCTAACAAGGGACTCAAGCGAGTTCAGCTGGTACTGCTAGGGTGTCACAGCCCACCCTCCCACATTATCCACCACAGATGAAGCTTCATAATGCTGAATCCCCTACTGCTGCTACCTCCGCGGTCATCTAAGGCATCGGAGGCAGCAGCAGGATATACTAGGGTAATATTTACACTTGGTAACGCAGAATTTTTCTCTTATGGATTTTTCTCTCTTGATAGTCTTCTGGATGTTGGGAATCCATCCTTGAATATAATTTCAATCTTTAATTCTTAAAGATTGAAATAGCAGGGAATAGAGACCTTGATAATGGCACCAACAGATAGATGAGGCTCAAGCTTCAACTTTTTTTACTTAAGATCCATACAAACAAAACAAAATAGGTAATGGAGAGACAAAATTATATTAGAAACCTATTGTCTCATTTAAAAGTTTTTTTGTCTTGATAGTTAATCAAGATGTTAGTCAAACTGAAGGATATTATCTGCATATTTAGGATACTAACTGCAAATGGAATACCATGAAAATAAAAAACCCATAACCAAATGTTAAAAGCTGCCTTGATGAAATTCAATAATCAATACCTAAAATGAAAGTTGAAAAAATTTTGAAAAAAATTAAAGTGGACACATTCTTAAAACCATTTTAATGAATATTGTAGACCTGTTTATTTAGTGACATTAAATTTATCAAAAATTAAAGATTTTAATTTAATTGGAATTTTTTCTAATGGCAATTTATGTTACTTCTGAAAATTAATACAATTTTATGTTGAAAGAAACGTGTTTTTGTACAAATCGAGGACATAATTTTTTTTTACTGTTCCTAACTCTTCACTATTATAGACATGGCAGTTCCTCTGGCTTAAACCAAAGAGTGGTCACTGGCTGTCCAAAAGAAAAGGTAACCCCCTGGCTAGTACAGTGGTAACGTGTTTGCCTCGCATTCGCGTGGCAAGAGATCGATCCCCGCCCAGGACCGTGAGTTTAAGCTGTTTACTGGGGAGGCTACTGCTGTGGTAGGGTACCACAGTGGGGGGTTGGGCTTGCCCGGCTGACATTCTGGTGAGCATCTATTCTGATGGAACCGGAACTGAAACCAGCTACCTTTACCTTTAACAATAGGCAAAGCAATGTGAACCCGAATCTCAATAGTTTAGTTGATTGGTCCTCTTGAGAAACTAATTTGACCAAGGTTTTATAGCTCCCAAGTTACTGGAGTTTTTCTTTGGGTATTACAGAGAGGTTTTATTTCCATGAATCTCCTGAGGTTCACATTTTTCATTTTCAGAGACTGGTCTAATCTACAGTTGTCCGTAAAATGTTAATAATCTACAGTTGTCCATAAAATGTTAATATTTTCCCATTTTATTACTCTACAAATACATGCCCTTAACAAAAGAGTCCTCTGACGGTAAGTGGCAGGAAGCTCAGATTATGAGTCAGACGGCCGCATACGAAATATAGTTTTCAGTTTACTCCACCAACTAGCAATGATAGTCACCCTTTCATGGGTTACATACTGTATTACAAGATGACTTCCCTTGATTTAGTTTCCAAGGTAGTAGGTTGGCCAAGGCACCAGCTACTCATTGAGATACTACCTTGAGAGAGTTATGGGGTCCTTTGACTGGCCAGACAGTACTACAATGGATCCTTCTCTAGTTACAGTTCGCTTTCTCTTTGCCTACACATATACCGAATAGTCTGGCCTATTCTTTACAGATTCTCCTGGCCTCATACATCTGACAACACTGAGATTATCAGACAATTCTTCTTTCACTCAAGGGGTTAACTACTGCACTGCAATTGTGCAGTGGCTACTTTCCTCTGGGTAAGGGTAGAAGAGACTCTTTAGCTATGGTAAGCAGCTCTTCTAGGAGGACACTCCAAAATCAAACCAGTGTTCTCTAGTCTTGGGTAGTGCCATAACCTCTGTACCATGGTCTTCCACTGTCTTGGGTTAGAGTTCTCTTGCTTGGGGGTACACTGTTCTACCTAGTTTCTTTTCCTCTTGTTTTGTTAAAGTTTTAATAGTTTATATGGGAAATATTTGTTTTGGTGTTGTTACTGTTCTTGAAATATTTTTTTTCCTTTTTCCCTTTCCTCAATGGGCTATTTTCCCTGTTGGGGCCCCTGGGCTTGTAGCATTCTGCTTTTCCAGCTAGGGTTGTGGCTTAGCAAGTAATAATAATAATAGTTGACAATTATTGCCTGAAATGTGCACAGGAATTGTTTCTGTGAGCTTATGTTCCGCATTCCCTTGAATCATGATGGGGGCCAATTCTGTGGTTTGAATAAACGGACGCGAAAAATCTATTTTTGGGTGAGATAGCCATGTCGTCCTGATGGAAGGTTCCTTTAGTAGCTTCCTAAGGGTATATATGACTACAGTGATATTCCCAGAGAATTAAACTAAAGGTTTCACAGAATTCTAACTTCTGGCGCGAGTACCCTTAAGGGTTCCATTTAGGATATCGCATAATAACAGGGGACCCCACATAACGTTTACGCTTCAAGGGGGAAGTTGGTGGCAAGATATGGGAGGAACCGTTACAAAGTTCTCCTCCGTTACTGTTATTGGTACTCGGATGACATCATAAACGACGCCGTCTTGGCTGAAGTCATCACCGCCCACGTCCTCCATTCCTTTTGGCGTCAAGGCCAGCCCCCATGATACAGTAAGATCGGGAGGGAGCCTGCCAAGGCCTAATAGAGAAAATGGCGGGTCCATCAGGACGACATGGCTATCTCACCCAAAAATAGATTTTTTGCTTCACTCAAAATCCGTTTTTTGAGCTCAGGCCATGTCATCCTGATGGAAGTGTACCAGAGAATTAATGTATCGCGGATTTTTTCCCTTCAGTAGTGCCTTCGACCTCTAGACAATATTCCTTTGGTCTAATGACCCAAGAGACCTTGTGACATTACCGGTATATGTCACCTCAGATAAGCATGTACTATGTTACCGCTTCTTGCCCCCCAGCAGGGATGAGTCCTATTGGACTTCTGGAAAGTCTCGAAGTTGCTTGATAAAAGAAACTCACCCAGCATCAGGAAGTACCCGCCGGTCCCAGAGCAAGGTAAGGTAAGTATAACGTGTTGGAACAAATTGCCTTAGTCTAGATGAGTTTGTTTAAATGGAGGAACAATGGAATTTCATTGTTCAGCTATTTTTCTACAGTATAGAGGGATATTAAAACTCTCAAACAGTATTTTATTACGATATTAGGATGAAATAAGACGCACGAAGACAGCAAATTCATTTATTTGGGCATAAATAAGAATTAGCATACATAAAAGTAATAAATGTAAATTGTAATGGAATGTAAATCAGTTACATAGACTTAGGACATTAACAGAAATAGTTGTGGTATCTGAAAAGGAAAACTTGCCGTCACATAAATTCCATAGGAATTATAAAGTCTTTCTAGAATGTCTTATATACACTTCATGTTTGAAACACGTGGCACAAGTGTTTAGTCTGTGACTTCACCTTAGTATAATAATAGTCCGTAGTGTCACTCGGTGACACTATTTTCACTATGTTGCACACTAGGGTCAACACAGACACCCTTAGTTAAGAGTCCCATATAACTCACTGTTCATCGCAGCACTAAACAGCAGGTTTTAACACACTACCTGCAGTTACCACAAAGTGTTTTAAGTTCTTGCATCTGCTTCACGTAGTGTTTAAAGAACACTCTCAAAGACTTCCAGCCCGTGAATGAACGAAGACTCTCGAAGTCCATCGACTGGAAGAAATTCAGGGAAGAGGCGACTTTCCTGGGATCGTGACCTGCGGGTGTACTGGCAGGATCCGCTCTGCGAATGAAGTAGGTGATCTTCGCCCTTAGTTGTTTAAGTGACAGGTCAGAACCCGATGTTTCCCCTTTAAAGAGCTGTCCTCCACCGAAGTCTGAACTTCTTCGAAGATAGACCTTTAGGCTCTCCACTGGGCACAGGGAGACATCTATCTTCAGAGGTCAGATTCTCCAGGGACCCCACCTCTTGGTGGGTACCTCGTTCTTAGCGAGAAACGTTGGGTCAGGAAAGAGGGTGAGTTCACCTGTTTCTGCGAACTGGATCTGGCCGCCTTCCCTTGATAATGCCACAATTTCACTGACTCTAGCTCCTGAGGCTAGAGCAAATAAGAAAATCACTTTCTGAGTCAAATCTTTCAGAGGGCAAGTTTCATTGTCCAAACTTGAGGCAAAATGTAGCACCTTGTCAAGAGACCAGGAGATGGGTCTCGGAGGGGGTGCAGGTCTGAGTTTATCTAGCACATGCCTTCGGCAACTTGTTGAAAATATCACTAGACAGGTCTATATGGAAGACGTATAGTAAGGGTCTTGTCAGGGCCGATTTGCTGGTGGAAATCGTGTTGGCTGCCAAGCCTTGTCCATGAAGGTGAATGAAGAAGGACAAACAAAAATCCATTGATATTTCCTTAGGATTTCTAGCCTTAACAAAGGCCACCCATTTCTTCCAAGATGACTCATATTGCCCAGTGAGGAAAGGAAATAAACATCAAGAGAAGTTTAAGAGCAATAACAAAATTACAATAAATCTTTCATATATAAACTATAAAAACTTCAAAATAACAAGAGGAAGAGAAATAAGGTAGAATACTGTGCCTGAATGTACCCTCAGGCAAAAGTATTCTAACCTAAGACAGTGGAAGACCATGGTATAGAGTCTATGTCACTACCCAAGGCTCGAGAACAATAGTTTGATTTTGGAATGGCCTCCTAGAAGAACTGCTTACCATAGCTAAAGAGTCTTCTACCCTTACCAAGAGGAAAGTAGCACTGAACAACTACATTGCAGTAGTTAACCATCTGAGAAGAATTGTTTGGTAATGTCAGGGTTGTCCAGTGTATGAGGAAAGAGGAGACTGTATGAAGAATAGGTCAGACTGTGTATGTGTCGGTAAAGATGAAATGAGCCGTAACCAGAGAGAGGGATCCAATGTAGTACATTCACGCCAGTCAAATGACCCAATAACACTCTAGCATTAGTATCGCTTATGATATATCTTATGATTCCCTTGAATTTTTAGGTGAGCGAAGTTTCAATTAATTTGGAGTATTTTCATGTTTCTAATGAGAAGTGTTCACGTTCACCATTCACTTACAAGCTTAGCTACTAACAAATCTCGTATAACGTATATGCGTGCCCCGGTACTACAGATGAGAAGGCGTGTTCATGAGGACATTTGAATCCCTGGCCGAGGAAATGCCTTCCTGAAATCATATATTACTTTTTATATTAGTAAGGATATGGAGATGAGGAGTATAGGCCTATTAGAGATGGCTCAGAGTTTTGAATTGGCATGGTTGAACACCTGGTTTTAGAAGTTGGATAAACACCTGATAACCTACGAAAGTAGAGGAATGGAAACCCAAATAAATAGATTACATACTGGTTTACAGGAGTTCATAAAAACAATGTGACGAGCTGCAAAGTAATTTTTGGGGAAGCATTTGTTAAAGAACATAGATTGATAGTGATTGATTTTACTATGAGTTAGAAAACATAAGAAGAGAAAGAGGAATAATAGAATTAGGGTTTGGGACCTTAGAGAAGAAAGGGGTGAGCAATTTAGGGGGATTGTGAGAGACAGACGACTTGAAAGGTTGAACAGGGCAACAGAGTGGAAAATATCTAGGTGGGTATGAAACACATGAATTAATGGGAAAAACTAGCATATCTGGTGTGTCGAAAGGAGAAAAGTGATGCTGGGACATAAAAGTGCAAGAGTCTTCTTACTGCACTGTAATTGTTCAGTGGCCACTTTCCTCTTTGTAAGGGTAGAATAGACTTTAGCTATGGTAAGCAGCTCTTCTGGGAGACGGACACTCCAAAATCAAACCATCGTTCTCTAATCTTGGGTAGTGCCATAACCTCTGTACCATGGTCTTCCACTGTCTTGGGTTAGAGTTCTCTGGCTTGAGGGTGCACTCAAGCACACTTTTCTATCTTATTTCTCTTCCTCTTGTTTTGTTAAAGTTTTTATAGTTTATATAGAAGACATTTATTTAAAAGTTGTTGCTCTTAAAATATTTAATTTTGCTTTGTTTCCTTTCCTCACTGAGATATTTTCCCTGTTGGAGCCCATGTGCTTATAGCATCTTGCTTTTCCAACTAGGGTTGTAGCATAGCAAGTAATAATAATAATAATAATAATAACAGAAAATCGAAGGCATTTAAGAGACAGAGAAAATTTTGAATAACTATTGCATACTGAAAATGAGAGAGAGAGAGAGAGAGAGAGAGAGAGAGAGAGAGAGAGAGAGAGAGAGAGAGAGAGAGAGAGAGAGAGAGAGAGAGAGAAGTACTAAGTGATGAAGATACGGAATACAAAAGTGAAGCGGGCATTGAGTAAAATTAAAAATAGTAAAACACCAAGTTCATCAAAATTTTGAGTTGAAATGGTCAAGTCACTATATATAGAGGGAAGAATTGATGCTAGATTTATTAAGAGCAACATGGGATGAGGAAATAATGCCTAAAGACTGGGAGGAAAGTCTAATGGTACGCCTATCTATGTTTAAGAAAAAAAATGTGAGGTCATGGAATGTGGTAACTACATATATTCCTTCCTTAGTCAGGGCCACCCATGCTAGACAGGGTTGCTATGAGCAATCAGAATAAAGTCCACCACGATTACCAATTTTCACTGAAAACTGGCCAAACCCCTGACATGAATAAAGGACATGTCTGAGGCCTTTGTCCTGCAGTGGATTAGAAACGGCTGCTATAAATAAAATGCACGTGATCTACGTGTTTGTTAGGTCATAAGAATGTGTTAATTTTTGTGCACGTATCCTTGCATTTGTTTACTTGCATTATAATCGATTTTTTTGTCTTTGTTATAATTCAAAGACAATATGAAAAAAAAAAAAAGTCTGGGAACAAGTCAGAAAACTAGTTTGTGATACTTTTACCCTCGTATCGTAAAACCAGCGGAATTGTGTGAATTTAATGTACATTTGTTATATTTTTATATCATGGTATTTAAAAAGGACACGATTAAATAAGGATTTAACAAGAAATATAATTCCACATTCCAATATGCCTGTAAAAATGTATTGTTCCGCAGTTGGGAACACACCAGTGTTGCCAGATGGGTTAGTCTAAAAATCCCTAAAAGTCATGATAAAAAAATCCCTAAAACAACCCCAAAAATCCCCCATTTCCACCAATATATTTTCTTCTGTTCATTAAGGTTTTGTTAATATAGAAATTACTCACTATAATTTTGTTAAAGTTTTTATAGTTTATATAGGAAATATTTAATTCAATGTTGTTACTGTTCTTTAAATATTTTATTTTTCCTTCTTTCCTTTCTTCAATAGGCTATGTTCCCTGTTGGAGCCCCTGGGCGTATAGGATCCTGCTTTTCCAACTAGGACTGTAGCTTAGCAAGTAATAATAATAATAATAATAATAATAATAATAATAATAATAATAAATGTTCAAGCAAACTAATTGCAACAATATAAATGTTTACTCATCTTTGTTTCTTCTTCATAGAAATTTGTACAGAATATCCCTGACATCCAAAATTTCCAAAATCTAGGGATAAATCTCCATATGTGGCAACACTGCGACACACCCCTTTTCACCGTCATGGACGTCGGACAGCCATTGTCGTCGGTGTCAGGATCCTTGGAAGAGGAAATGATGACAAAAGCCGGAAGACTTCACATTGTTCCCCACATTTTCGGTAATTAAATAATCACATTTTTCTATATATGAGTATCAATGATATATTCCACAGCATCAATGATGTAAATACCAGGCCAAATGTGTGTGAATGTAGGGTTTAAATCTCTTTGGGACAGGGGTAAATTTTCGAGATGTATAAATATTTCTGAAACTATTCATTTGCGACGGGAACGAGTGTTATTTTCGAAGGGAGCGTAATTTTTACTATAAGAAAAAGTAGTTGGAATCCTAGGTTACATTGCCCTGTAATACACTACAATGAAACCGAAACGTTATTGTCAAATCGATTTTCTTTATGGGGAAAATTTTTATCTTGGTTTTCTAGTTATGATGTGGTGTTTTCTTTCCAGGAGTGAATCTGGTTAGGAAGTGAACACGGGGTTTAAGACTTATTTTAGGGTATAGTAACCTAAGTTAGGTGGTATAAGTTTCCTCTCCTGTAGGTGAGGTAACGGCTCCTGGGTTAGGTTAGGTGGTGAGGAGCCTTTGTAGTTCGCTGGGACAGACTGAATTATCACAGTTTACAAGGGAAAATAGACAAGAACACCACCTTACCTAAGGTTTTCCACTTAACCTAACTTAGGAGCTGTATCCTTACCTATTGTCTTATGGAGGTTAGTTGCTACCCCCCTTAGACTACCATGTGCTTAGCCTTCCCTGTCCCCACGAACTACATAACCCTGTTGGGAACCTTAGGATAGGTGGTGGTCTTATCTGTTTCACTTGTAAAGGTAAATCTATAGGAGCATATCGCATCGCCATTTTCTATAAAAAGTAAATAGTCCTTAATTTTATATATTTTCAAGTAATCTAACCCTATTTTCTTGAAAAGTTCTCTACTCCCTTTCCCACTTTACAGGCTTGAGGACCCCCTGTTTGGAATTGGGATTTTGGGTGGTAAAATATAAGAAAATTTATTGTATTATAGAATATTGGGAAAGCTTTACTTATAAAGAGATGGGGTTTTATTAGAAAAACTTTTAAAAGTTTTACTTTATTACAGATCATTTCGGACAGAAAATGTTTTCCTGTAGCAAATAACATGATTTAACGGATTTTGAGCGAAGCGAAAAATCTATTTTTGGGTGAGATAGCCGTGGCGTCCTGATGGAAGGTTCCTGTTTGGTAGCTTCCTTGGGTATAAGACTACTAAGATATTCCCAGAGAATTTAACCACAGGTTATCACAGAATTCTAACTTCTGGAGCGAGTATCTCAAAGGTTTCCCTTTAAGACATCGTAATACAACAGGGGACACGCATGTCTGAACGTGCCACATAGCTATCTTCACCCCGAACAGAGTTAATGCTTCGGTGTGTAAGGATTGAGAATAGCTGGGAGCCGTTCCACAGCTAATCTCGCTCGTGGCTACTACTGATACTCGAGACGTAAACAAACGGACGCCATTGCTCTGATGACGTCACGCCCGTCTTCATCCTGAAGCCAGTTGCTGCCCATCACCATGATACAATTGTGTAGGGTGGGAACAAAACTGGACGAAGTAGTAGGGAGGGTCCATCAGGACGCCATGGCTATCTCACCCAAAAATAGATTTTTCGCTTCGCTCAAAATCCGTTTTTTGGGCTCAAGCCATGGCGTCCTGATGGAAGAGTACCAGAGAATCAATGTATCGTGGTAGATTTTCCTCCAGTATTAAGTGCCTAGGCATTGACAAAACAGCAAAGTAATCTTAGGTAAAGAACCATAGGAACGAAGTATCCTGCCCCCCTTGGTAGGAAGTTCCCATGGGCTATGCCGACGTCAAAGTGGTATTGAAGGGCTATTCATCCTGACAGAAGAACTTGAAGAACTTAGAGATGAAGCGGAATGTTTGATATTTGTATAGGAACATTCTGAATTAGACCAGTGGTGGTTGGGCACTGTGTATAGAGTTCATCTCTTGGTTATCAGAAGTAAGTGTTCGTGTAGGAACCTTACTGAGACAGGGTGAATATAATTTAGGATTAGACATCTTAAATTCTTCATGACCATAAGAAAGGAGGAATAAATAAAACTATGACAGTATGTATTTCATAGTAGGTAGGAGCTGAAAGAGACGCATAAGTAATAAAATAGAAATTTTATTTCACAATGCAGAAATTAAATAATTTACAGCAAAAGTAAAGTTCATTTACAATAATAATAATGTACATAGAAATAAAGGCTTGCTCTTGAATCTGAAAAGGCATTTCAGGATTAGTAGGTACTCGTTCTCGAGGAACGCAAGTCTTTAAACAACACATCATGCTCAAGGCATGCGGCACTTGTGTGACACTATGACATTTCACCTGGGATAAGAACAGTTATAAAAGCACTAAGTGTTTTTAGACATCACTATGAATCGCTCGAGGGTCAACATAGGCACCCGAAGAGTTGGAGTCCCAAGTAACTCACTGTTCTACGCAGAGTTAGGTGCAGGTTTCATAACACTACCTGCGGCTACCACAAAATGTTTGACTTCGTGCACTTGTTTCGCATAATGTTTAAAGAAAACTCGCGAGGACTTCCAGCCCGTAAAGTTTTTAAGGCTTTCAAAGTCCATGCTCTGAAAGAAGTTCAGAGAAGATGCCACTTTTCTAGGATCATGACCAGCGGGTGTACTGTTCGGATCCGCTCTGCGAATGAAGTAGGTGATTTTCGCTCTTAATTGTTTCAGTGACAGGTCGCTGCCCGATGTTTCTCCTTTGAAGAGTTGGCCTCCACCAAAGTTCGAAGTTCTGCGAAGATAGACCTTGAGACTCTCTACTGGACATAGAGAGACATCCTCCTTCAGGGGGCATATTCTCCAAGGGCCCCATCTTTTGGTGGGTAATTCGTTTTTAGCGAGAAACGTCGGATCAGGGGAGAGGGTCACTTCTCCTGAATCAGTAAACAGGATGTGTCCCTCTTCTCTTGATAATGCCACTATTTCGCTGACTCGAGCTCCCGAAGCGAGAGCAAATAAAAATATAACTTTCTGAGTCAGATCCTTGAGGGGGCATGAATCATTGTCCAAGTTGGAGGCGAAATGAAGTACCTTGTCTAGTGACCAGGAGATCGGTTTCGGAGGGGGTGCTGGACGTAGGCGAGCACATGCTTTTGGTAATTTGTTAAAGATGTCGTTGGACAGATCAATTTGGAAAGCATATAGAATTGGTCTAGCCAAGGCCGATTTGCAGGTTGAAATCGTATTGGCTGCTAATCCTTGTCCATGAAGGTGAATGAAGAAGGACATACAGAAATCAATGGTGATTTCTTTAGGATTTTTTGCCTTGACAAAGGAGACCCATTTCCTCCAGGATGATTCATATTGCCGTCTCGTGGATTCGGTCTTGTATTCCTCTAGGAAGTCTAGACTTTTCTTCGAGATCCCAAACCTCTTCTTTGCGGCAAGGGAGAGAAAATCATGAGATGAAGGTCCTTGATTTTCGATGATGAAGCGAAGACAGTCGACTTCTGTACTTGTTGAGAGAGAACTGGGCCCGGGAGAGGGATCAGCTTGGGCTGCAGCTCCAGGACCAGGGGGTACCAGTTGCTCCGGGGCCACTTGGGAGCCACTAGGGCCGCTGTCCCTTTGAAGGTTCTCAGTTTGGAGAGGACTTTCAACAGAAGGTTGGTGGGAGGGAACAGGTATATCTTGGACCACCTGTTCCAGTCCAGTGACATGGCGTCCACCGCTTCTGCTTTGGGGTCCTCGTACGGGGCTACGTACAGAGGAAGTTGATTGTTGTCGCTCGTTGCAAAGAGATCTATCTGAAGTTCTGGGACTTGGTGAGAGATGAAGGAGAACGATCTTGCGTCTAGAGACCATTCCGACTCTATCGGGTTTGTCCGAGATAGAGCATCCGCTGTCACATTGCGGAATCCTTGTAGGTGAACTGCAGACAGGTGCCACTTCTTCTTCTCCGCCAGACGGAAGATTGGGAGAAGCACCTGATTTATCTGGGGCGATCTTGAGCCTTGGCGATTGAGACAACGAACTACCACCGAGTTGTCTAGGGTTAGACGGATGTGGATCGAGGGCGGCGGGGATAACTTCTTCAGAGTTAGAAGGACCGCCATGGCCTCCAAGATGTTTATGTGGAACGTCTTGAATAGTGGAGACCAGGTACCTTGAGCCTGTTTCAGGTGGGAGTGACCTCCCCAACCTTCCAGTGAGGCATCCGTGTGGATGTTGAGTGATGGAGGAGGGTGTTGGAGAGGAATGGACCTTTTCAGGGCCTTTGCTTCCGACCACGGCTTTAAGAGGCGTCGTAGTCTGTTTGGAAGCCGTCTCTTGAGGTCTCTTCGAGCGATGGATGCCGAACGTCTCCAGACTCCCGCGGCATCCTTTAGCTGTGCACGAAGCACTGGGTTTGTCACTGAGGCGAATTGTAGAGAGCCTAGAACTCGTTCCTGCTGTCGTCTTGAAATGCGTTTGGATTTCAGTAGTCGCTTGACAGACCCTGCTATTTCCTTCCTTTTCTTCTGGGGGATGGAAAGGCGGTGTGACTGAAGATTCCAGTGGATTCCCAACCACTGAAACTTCTGAGCTGGAGAGAGGCGAGATTTCTTCTCGTTGATCTTGAATCCCAGGTGTTCTAGGTACTGGGTAACTTCGTTGCAAGACTTTGCACACTCTTCGGGCGATGGAGCCCAAACTAGCCAATCGTCGAGGTAGGCCATCACCTGGACGTTTCTTAGGCGGAGCTGTTGTACTATGGCATCCGCCAGTTTTGTGAAGATCCGAGGGGCCACATTGAGGCCGAATGGCATGGCCCGGAAGGCGTAGCTTTTCCTTTGGAGTCGAAATCCTAGGTAGGAGGAAGCGTGATGGTTCATTGGAATGTGCCAATAGGCATCCGCCAGGTCTATAGAGACCGTGTAGGAACCTTGAGGCAGAAGGGTCCTTATTTGTTGAAGCGTCAGCATCTTGAATTTGTTGTTCTCTATGAACTTGTTGAGGGGGGATAAGTCCAGAATGACTCTGAGTTTGTCTGAGTCCTTCTTGGGAACGCAAAACAGTCTCCCTTGGAACCTGGTGGACTTTACCTTCCTTATCACCTTCTTGTTCAAGAGGTCTAGAACATATTCTTCCAGAAGGGGGGTCGATTGCTGGAAGAACTGCTGGAAGGTTGGGGGTGGTTGCGTCCAACTCCAGCCTAGACCGTTCTTGATGATGCTGTGTGCCCAGGGATCGAAGGTCCAACGATCCTGGAATTGGCGGAGTCTTCCTCCCACCGGAAGCACTTCATTGCTTCTGGTGTCCCGAGGACTTGTTGCCTCGGCCGCTAGCTCCCTTTCCTCCTCTACCTCTGGAGGGACGGCGAGATGCTTCTCTGCTTGCACCCCTGAACGAGCCTCTACCTTTGGCATGAAAGGTAGTGGATGGTTGCTCAAAGGCAGGGGTGAAGACCGGTGACTGTGACAACACCGGTTGGGGGACCAATTGAAAGGTCTGTTGTGGTTGGGCAACCACTTGGGAGGTAGCGGGTCCCGGAAACTGACGTCGTTGCTGACGTTGCTGGGGTTTTGGCTTCTGAGGTTTTCTCTTAGGCTGAGGTCCATCGTCCTGAGAGGGTTTCCTTTTTCTGGACATGCCCCACTTATGGAGAAGGTTCCTATTCTCCGTGGCGGCTCTGTCAGTTATTTCCTTGACAAGGTCAGAAGGAAACAGGTGCTTTCCCCAGATGTTGGAGGAAATCAGCCTCCGGGGTTCGTGTTTCACAGTGGCACTGGCAAACACGAATTCACGACAGGCTCTTCGAGCCTTTATGAAGTGGTACAAGTCCTTCATTACTGTCAGTAAGTGGGATTTGGAGAGTACCATGTAGTGATCTGGTACTCTAGTGTCACAGGCCATCACTTCCAGTTGGACTTGATGAGAAAGAGATGCCGCAAGCCTCTCCTTCGTGTCTTGTTCCCGGCGAAGGAGGTGATCGTTGAGCTTAGGGAGGTCTTCATTAAACTAACGTCCGGCGACGTCAGGATCGAGCCTTCCCACGACGAAAGTATGCTGAACATCTTTCCAGTGTCGAGCGTCAGGGGGAGTCACGATGGAGAAGGGTCTGCACTCCTCCAGTGCAGGGCAGGGTTTCCCTTCTTCCGCCGCTTTAAGGCATGCAGCTAAGGCCTTTTCCAAGAAAGGAAGAACCGCAGTGTCAGGTGCAACGTACGTAGGATGCTTCTTGCTCAAAGCCGGAAGCTTAGAGCAGGTAAAGCCCCTACTCTTAAATGCGGAGGCTAGCATAGCCTGGGCCTTTGTGAGATCGAACACTATCTCTTCTTTAGGTTCGGTCTCTTCCTTCGAGGCAGGTTCGGAACGAAGCCGGACGTAACAGTCCGGGTAGGCCTCAAAGCTTGGGAAGAACTCCACATCTTCCAAAGGGACCGTGCCGATCTTATCACTGACAAAGATCCTGCCGGTCGCAATAACCATATGCTCTGCATACCTCCACGGGTTGGCATGAGAGCAAGCGGGGAGATCCTTGACCGAAATCTTCTTCGGTTCTCTGGATCCAATCATTGACCTGATGGACTCCTGGTTCTCCTTCAGCCTGTCGTCCATGACGGCTCTAATCAGCCGGATCAGTTCTTGAGTAGAAGAAGAAGGATCCGGAGTCGAGGAGGTAGACGGAATGGACATTTCCGTCGGTGTAGGAGTAGGAGGAGGGATGGACGAGGGAGCAGCTCCTAGCTCCGACTCGGTGTACTCCACCTTGTCTTCGTCCTCTTCGGCTCCTTGAGCCATAAGCGTCTTCTCCGTGTCTTCCGAGACGTCTGAGATCTGTTCATCGTCCTCGGAATCTAAACGACACTCGTGCATGGACTGAGCCATGACCACATCAGGTTCCACCGTAATTTGGACAGTGGGGATCACATCTTTTGGTACCACTGAGTCAGGGGAGGCCTTAGGGAACAATAGGGACCTCAGTTCTTCGGTGGCCAGGTACGGTCCAGTAGCATTTTTCTGAAAGCCACGCACCCACTTGCGCAGCTTTTCACGAGAAATGTCTCTAACCTCCGCTGAAGGAGGGTTATGGAAGGCCTCAACTAGGTGGGCCTGGCAGACCGTACAATCCAGTGGATTCCAAAACTTCAAATCCCCTTTCTTGTCTGCACAAGGGGCGTGAGTCCTGCAAGCCGTATGCCCGTAGAACTGCGGGCGTTTCCAGTGGCGATTCTAGGACTCTGAAAGTGGGGGGGCCACTTCAGGGCCAATATAAATTTTGGGGGGGCATTTATTGTTGGTGGCTAGGTGGCACTCTGAAGACAATATTATGTCATTAATGAAATAACAAATGACAATAATAACACCTCATTACTTTCATAACTAGTCCATCTGAGTGAAAGAAATGAAGCACTCCTGAATACAATTTGCTATTTCATCATAAAATCTAATAACTAATGCCAACTGCTCTGCCTTACTAACATCCTTGGCTTCATCAGCTTGAACAGAAAAGTAATGACATGACCTAACTTTTTCTGCAATTTCTTCCTTCACCATACATGCAAGTGTGTCAATCATCTCATTCTGTATTGCAGAACAAGTGTATTTTTCATTTTTTGGACCACTTTCTACTCTATCAGCTATAATAGGATCACGTTTAGCAGTGAATCTGAGAATCTTACGAACATTTCCTGGATTCAGTTCATCATCACCTTCTCTATGTCCTCTCTGCGAAATGTCTTGTGTTACAGTCAACAGGATTATTTCACCTAATGTCTTTATGTAATGACGATTTTCAAGAACTTTCTTCTGGTATGCCTCACTTATACACTGAGCAATTGATGTTTTATCAGCTTTATTTCGTTGATAGTCCGCCCATGCAATACAAGAAGTTTTGTGGCACTGAGAGGAAATGTGCTTTTCGATGGCACCATCTTTTCCATGTGCTTTCTTCCATCGTCTAAAGCCACTCTTTATGAATGCTTCATCTGCATTGCCATATGTTGGTGGAGCAAAGTGCCTGCATGCAAAACAGAACATTGCATCTCGTTCTTTAGAATATTCAGCCCATTCATATTTGTCGAACCAAGCCCCCACAAAAGACCGAGCATGAGACTTTCCTTCACTATGCCTTGGATACTCTTTTAATCGTACCTGAATAGGATTCTCAGAAGCAGATTGAGAAATGTCAGCTGGTGCAGAATCTTCCTTTTTCTGTTTCTTTGTTGGATGATCATGTGAACTTGATCTTGCAGGATTGCCAATACTTTCACGATCACAGTCTCCCTCTGACTTCTTAGCAGGTTTATCAGATTCAAGGTTTACTGTCAATGGTGTATCACATTCACTGCGTTTTTTAATTACAAATTTATCCATGATTGTCTATAGTACAATAAAATTATCTGTGATAGTAAGTTCTGAAAAAAAAATAAATTAAATCAAATAATCACACGTAATTCACAATTAACACAACACACCTGTCACCGCAGAAAAATGTGATAAAATTTGCGGTTTTGCCGACTACCGACTGGAAGAATAGAAGATGATGACAGCACGCACACACACACACTGTCACACACACACACACACACACACCCACATATATATATATATATGTGTGTGTGTGGGTGTGTGTGTGTGTGTGTGTGTATAACATGTATACAGTATAATAAATATATGCACATATAGGCCTACACTATCACTGCCAACATTCACGAATCACAAAAATTATGATACAATTAGGCCTAGACGATTTTTATTATTATAGGAATTGTTTTCTATGTAAAAATAAAAAGGGGTTAATTGTCACCGACTCACCAGCTACTTGTATTTTGGCCTATTTAGTTATTTTCTTTCAAATATGGCTAACGACAATATTTATATTTGGCTTTTGTCAGATCTGTTTGTGAAAAGGTTAACACTGGGTTGAAGGGTTAAAACTTGAGTTGGGATATAGACCTACATCATATAACAAAAAAATTAGTGTACATTGTTTGCTACTTTACACCCGCCTGTCAGATTCTTCTCATTCTTTTTCTAAGATTTCGTATAATTATTTTTTTACTCTATTTTCGTATCCGCTTCTTATGTGAAACACCCACATACTGTACATAAAGATCGAATATCTCATAGCCACTAGTCTACTCCCACTTTGTATGAGACGAAATAATGAATACCACTTATGCTCAAATGCACTTATGCACAAATAATTATGCTTTAGACACTCAATAAGACACTAATCGGGTAAAAACTGACTTGACCGGCTCACAGTCTCACAGAAACGGACTACATGTACTGATCACATCATCACATCATACATGGAAGAAACATACGCGTCTGATTCGCGTCACACAAACACAAGCGGGCGAGGAGGACGGAGGTGTAAAAAAAATTCCAATAATTTTAATCTAGCAACGTTACCATTTTTTTTTTTTGTGATTACGTCTAGTTATTGTGATAGGATGGGATATTTGAGTGTATATATAGTATACTGTATAATTTATAAGGTATATATTTATATTATATATTATATTATATTATTATATATGCCTAAACTAAGCTTATTTAGAATTAGGATATGGAAACAAAAACTGGGGGGGCCAAGCTGGGGGCCAGCCAAAAAACTGGGGGGGCCATGGCCCCCCCTGGCCCCCCCCTAGAATCGCCACTGGGCGTTTCACAGCGCAGAAGGCGAAGTCACACTTCATCTGCTCCTCCTGTGGAAGAAAGAGAAAATGAGTATGGGGGAGTCATAAGAATGGCTCTTAAATTAAGTTAATATTAATCATTAATTTTAACTTAAAGAAGGTGTGATGCATAGAGAATGAAAACAGTAAAGGAGAACATGCTCCATGCATCTCGCCCGGCTGGTTACCATAAGCTTGGTCCCTGGATAATCCAAATGACCGAGATCATTGGATATAGTTTCCTAGAATTCCCAGTATTTTGGAATTCCATGGAAAACCAAGGACAAGATTGGGATCGAATTCATTCGGTTCCCAGTTAAGAGCCAGAAGGCCTCATTTAAAGGGTAACTGCTTCTGGCAACCAGCCGCGCTAAGATGCACATAGCATGCTGGAATTAGAAGAATGCAAAGAGACAGCATGATCACTAATAGAGCAGTACTAGGTACTGATCTTAATAGCAGAAGCAGCTTATCTGTTTGCGGTATAGGGCTATCATAGTCTTATGATAGCTACAGTAAGGGGGTGCAAGTATTCTTGACGCCTCCGGGGCATCCGGCAAGCCGCCGGCATGCCGGAGCTCGCTCCAGCATAGATTCTGGCATTAGGACAGACAATTTTCAAAAGTCAGTTAAATACCAGGATGGCGGCCGCCGGCACAACGGCGGCACGCCGGCAGGGAGCGGCGGCTCCGGCAGTCGGAGGATGCCAGGTTGATGACTGGGATAAGGATGGTAAAGGCAGTATCGGGTTGCCGGCAGTATATGCCGGCACTCCGGTGATCGACCGGCAAGCGGACGACTAGATAGGAGTAGGAGAGCCGCCGGTAGTAGTCGGCGGCAGCCGGCAGTCCCTCGGTACACGGGGGGCTGGCGGCAAGGGTAGGAAAGTCACCAAGTAGGAGGCAGGTATTGCCGACAGTAGAGGCGGCAAGAGACCGGCACCCGGATAGATAGAGAGACAGGGGGAGGGGGGAAGGGATGCAGGAAGTACCATCAGGGTTCCAGACATCCCTCCCCCTCCCTGAGGGGTGTACCCATGATAGAGGCAGGCTCTAACATCCATGAGCAGGGGTCACTAGGGACCGGGAGCTAGGTAGCCCAAGGGAGGGCTAGGGAACACCCAAGAGGGGGGGGGAGAGACTCCCATATGCAGAACTATACTAGTAACTAACCTTATAGGACACTATGAAGGTATATGTACCAGAGTGGACTGCACAAGGAAGCTCGGGTAGCCCTACTCCTCCACCCTAAGGAGGAGTTGTAGGACAGGGGACAGATGAGTATAAACTAACCTAAGCATAGGCTAGGCTATACAAGAGATAGGTGGGGAGGGAGAAGAGAGAAGTCTTCCCAGGAAGGGTTTCTGTACCAGAGCGGCCACTAAGGAAAGGGAGGACACTCCCTAACCTAAGATCAGGCTGATCGGCTAAAACGGTGCAAGAGTACAGTTTTAGCATGGAACAGAGAAACCTTCCTAACCCAACCTAGAACAGGGCTAAAAGTCCTGAACTAGGCAAGGAAGAAGACATATCGCTATCGCAGGAAAGTCATAGACTATCCTAGCCATAGAGGTAGGCTAGCCTAACCTCACTCTCAGACGCAGCCCTAAAGGGGGTTCATTCCTTTAGGGGGGACAGAGAGGCGATATATACTCTATTAGACAATTAATCCCTTTACTCAGAAAAGGGATCAAGGCTAAATAGAGGGAATGCCAAGGCAGGGGATGAAGGAAGCATATAGGGGTCCTAATATTAGGTTAGGCTAGAAAGAATCACTGACTAGCCTATCCCCTATATGGTCCCTGAAGGCGAAAACATTTGCATCACTGTCAAAAGTATTGTAAAATAATAATGCCACTATCTTCATAACTTAGTCAGGATCACTAATAAATCATGCATGAACACTTGTATGTAGGCTCCTGGCCTGGGGGCTATAGTAGCCGACTGGTATGAGGTCAATCGATGACCGATAAAAAGCGTCTAAACACGATATAAAAGTTCCTAGCTATGAAGACTAAATAAACTAATGTATTCGATTAGTATATAATGCCGGAAACGTTGTTGTGGCTAACTAAATAAGACATGCATAACAACAACGACGCCATAAAATGGCGGGTCCGGTAGAGGCACAGCTCTGCCACAAAACATCAATTATTTCGAAAAATAATATTTACTTTATGGCCAGAGCTTAATTAAACAATACTGGAACCTTGTACTCAACTTTCCAGAAGAAGGCGAGGCTGAAGGTAACGACATAGCGAAGATGCAAAGCGATAAAGATAACACAGGGAAAATCCGTCTAAGTAGGGCAGCTACTAAACAAAGGATGAAGACGGGCGTGACGTCATCAGAGCAATGGCGTCCGTTTGTTTACGTCTCGAGTATCAGTAGTAGCCACGAGCGAGATTAGCTGTGGAACGGCTCCCAGCTATTCTCAATCCTTACACACCGAAGCATTAACTCTGTTCGGGGTGAAGATAGCTATGTGGCACGTTCAGACATGCGTGTCCCCTGTTGTATTACGATGTCTTAAAGGGAAACCTTTGAGATACTCGCTCCAGAAGTTAGAATTCTGTGATAACCTGTGGTTAAATTCTCTGGGAATATCTTAGTAGTCTTATACCCAAGGAAGCTACCAAACAGGAACCTTCCATCAGGACGCCATGGCTTGAGCCCAAAAAACTGAATTTGACCTTCATTTCAACCGCAAACAAACAAAACCAGTTCAACTAACTTCAAGTAGCCGAACTGGTTGTTGTTGTTGCGGTTGAAATGAATGTGAAATCTGGTTAAATCACGTTATTTACTACAGGAAAACATGTATTTTCTGTTAAAATTTTAAATATAAGGGGTCTTTTTCCAATTCGGGCTTATTTCTCTCAAGTACTGGCAAACGGTAATGTTGAACTGCGCACGCTAACATTAGCAATGTTATGATAATTAGGTTAACATTAGCAACACTAAATATAATGGTTCTTGCTCCGCCACTGGCTCGCATAGCTCGCAGGAAAATAAAACATCAAGCTCGTATGTACTGGCAACCGGTAATGTTGAGCTGCGCACACTCAAATACTAGTAAAACTAACACATTAAAATCAAAGAAATTAATGACTTACTTTTATGACCGGGACGACGAAACTTTTGGGTCACCGGGGTATTGCGACTGTGACATCTTAACTTCTGTATACAGTATTCACATCGCCGTTTCTTGTTTGTCTTAGCGATCTTAATGTTGGGCTATTACATTATGAGATTTAAGAAAATTATCAACATTGGATGCCGTATCAAAGAATTCATCGAAATGCTTCTAAGTATGGAATACTGCAGTCGTTGCAAGTTGCTGTAACTTTCATCGTCAAATACGGAAAAAGACTCCACTTGAACTAACAAAGACCTGACTTAGACATAAGTTTCCACGGAAAAGGGTTTGTTGGAAGGTGGGGGTTGGGTAATATTAACCCCCCTGTGCAAACTTTTCATACATATGGGTTTGTGATTGGTTAACAGAAAAACAATGGGGTGTAGAGAGTAAACATGAATGAACTAGAATGGGAAACTTGTCCAGAGTAGGTATTTCTGTGAAATCTGGGAGTGACAAGGTAATAAAATGTATAAAAGTAATTTAAAGATAAAATGGATTGTATGATGAATAATATTTAATGGGAATATAAAATGAGGTGATTTTATACGATATTGGATTATAAAACGTGTAATTCAAGGGTCAAACGTATTATGTATACATGGGTAATACATTTAAAGGAATGGTATAGCTGTACTGGATCAAGTAAAATACTGTACTTGAATAAACCAGGTGAAGTCGTATACTTGAATGTGGCGGGTAAAATGACGTAGGGGGAAAATGGGGAGGGGTTATAAGAGAAGAAGTAATCCTATTGGTGGCAACGGAGTTTATGCACAGTTGGGAGGAGTTTATGCTCAGGTCGAAAACTGCTATGTACAAATGAACGAACGAGAGCGACTACAACCGACCCGTAGAATGTCAACAAATAAATGAAAAATATACCGTTAGTATAGGATATAGATAATTAGTGTATTTTTTCATCGGTAGTTTGTAAATGGTTATGAAACCATTACGTAATGATGTCACAGCTTTTAGTCATTAATCTTTACTTGGAACTGCCTGTGTTTGTTCAAGAAAGCAAGATAAAGGGCTCATTGAAAGTAAACATTACCGTGCAGGAAACATCTCTCATGACTTGGGAAAAATTAAAGGTAAAAACCTAGCAAGTTCATTCAATTCCACTGCGTTCAATCTCATATAATGGCTATAATTTTTTATATAGTATTTCACATGCTCTTACCATGTAGGTGATTACTTTTTTTAATATCGAGTAGGGCATGCTTCTTTAGTTTTACTGTATTCTTCTCTGCTGTGGTTCGCTGCACTCGGAAAATTAACATTACATCACTACTGTACTATGTTCTGCAAGTGGTACATGTTGAGCAGCGTTTGCATGCCCATGGGTCATTATTTTAGGGACTTTTTTAAAACTAATAATGTTTTTGGTTTGTTATGGCTCACTGCATTCACAAAATTAACATTACATCATTTTACCCGTGGTATGAGATATGCTGTGCATGCAAGCTCCTTACGTCATTATTTCGGGGCCATTTTTACTTTCACATAGGCAACAATAGTTACATACTGAATGGAGAGCATTTTCAGCATAGAGTAATCAATTGCCTTTTTCAAACCAAGTTCCTCTAGACAAGGAAACACTAAAATTACATAGCTTACTCAGACGTCCTTTCGTCACTGCAGAGCTTATCACACCTAAAGGTGTTCCTTTTGTAATCAGTCCTATAAATAGCTCCACAACATTCACATTCCTTTTGCTTAAGAATTAAATTACTGTATGTCTTACTATATTCAACCACTAGTTCAATACCACCACTAGACAAATAAGATTCACCGTAACCAACTGCACTGCGAAAAATCTAAGAATTGTGTCTTTGTCAAAATTAATGCCAGAAGAGCCAGCAACTGCCTCTGGCATATCTACAATAAAGTGAAATGCCTGTTTTCCCTTCATTATTCAAAGTTCTCAGTCAAATAAGAATACCAGTGGGTGTTGAGGTAACTTTGTCACTGCTGAAATCGTAGTAAAACTTGGTTTTGGACTGAATCGTTCATAATTGATTATGAAACCATTACGTCATAATCATGTCACAGCTCTGTCAATAATCTGTAATTAAAACTACTTGTGTTTGCATAAGAAAGTGAGATAAAGAGCTCATTAAAAGTATACGTTACCGTGCAGGAAACTTCTCTCCTGGGATAGGAAAAATTTAAGGTAAAAACTTAAGCTTATTTAATTCCACCACATTAAACCTCTTAATTACTATAATTTTTATACAGCTTTTCACATGCTCTTTCCATATAGGTGATTTATTTTTAATATTGAGTGTTACATGCTTCTGAAGTTTTACCCTTTTAAAATGTTTTTGTCATGAATTTTGAAACTTAACACCCAGTCTGTCTTAACCATCTATAAAGGCTCCCAGGTCAGGTGTAGTAATGTCAGAATTTTTTTCAGGTAAGAAATGGAGATACATAGTTTGCAGTATTGGTAGATCTAGATGACCTCCGTTTCAAGTCGGGAGATAGAGACATTTTACCGACAGTGTTACTTCGGAAGTCCAAATCTTGAGTGCTGTGCTTTGTAAGTCTTTTGTAATATTATTTGTTTATGCTGTAGGCTTAGATCTTGGAAACAATGTAAAGGCCTCTGGTTTTGAAATTTCCCTTGTGAAATTAATTTTTTTCGAATTATAAAACTAAACTAAACTGATTATGTCGCTGAAGTATAGTGACCAAATCTCACTTGACTGTTACCTATGCTGATAAAAATTGACAAGCCATATAGATTTATTTTAAGTTCTTGTTTATTTTGATTAAACTCAAATACCATAAAATGTTGAATGATATTGATTGTTCTCTTGGTTTCATTGTAGAACAGTGCAATATTAGGACATTTGTAATTGCGTATTGTTCCGGTGCAACATACAGACCTTCCACTCTTTACAATGGAGTTTTTATTTTGGCAAAGCTGAAACCAGCTGATAAGCTTTTTGTCAGGGTGTAATTACCCACTGCTAGTTAACGGGGGGAGGAGCAATTTAGGTTAGCCCAATCGCTTGCACCAGCACTAGCGACTAGCCGTCACTTTTTAATTTGGCTCGGTAGAGTAAAGACGACGTCTTTTCTCTTCCACCAAATATTTTAACTGGTTTTAGGATTAAAAGCAACTGGCCTAAAGCTTAAAAAAAGTCCCTTTTCTTTCTGTGCTACCTTCCTTGGGGCTCACGGGTTCCCTGTGCAAGGCAAGGTAGCTATGCTTCGGTAGGTGGGCGTGAGCAGTTGCTGACAAGAGCTTATTGTGGTGACTTGTCTGGTAACCCTTATAGGGTGAAGCCAGAAACAAGCTTCAGCTACGTTTCATAGGCAACACACTATGTTGACCTTCATCTTGAGCATAGCTCGTTGATGGTAAGGAGAGAGTACTGCCTGGAGGTTTGCCACCTGCTCTTGGATAATTTTCTCTTTCAAGGGCAAGTTAACCTCCACCAAGAGTCGAGCAACTTTTCGTAACGAGGGAAAGTTCCTCCTCTAGCCACTGTTCAGCAGTTTCCTCACTTATGGGGAGAATTGCTGACTGTGGCAACAGAGGTTGGTCGCCTTTCCCGTCTGCGGGGGAGAGACTACCTTCTTCTGTGTGGTTTTCCCTTCGGTGGATTCCTGTGGCGGGAATCGCATTTGCCCATACCCCGTCCTTGCTCTTTGAAGCTTGACGAGTGTTAGATAATTGCTTACATTCCTACTCATCACTGTTGTACCCTCAGGGTACAAAACAAGTTTCGTAATGTAATCAGGCTGCTATGCAATAGATACAATGTTGGCACAATAAGATATGATGAGGATCCCTTCCTTTCTAGATTACCCCATTCTATGTAAATTGGCCAGTGAATTTCTTAGGGGATCCCTCGAGGAATGTCAATAGTGTAGCATCGTCTATCGTATGGATACCCAACTTAGTCTGTTACCCAATATGGCAGAGATTGTCATGATTACAAGGGTTTTTGCCCTCATTTGTGATGGGAATTGCTCTAATAGTTATTGAAGCATTGGTAGTCAGCAACCAGCATTCCCATTTCTCCTTTCCCTTCAGTTTCTTATAGCCGGAATTTTGAAATGTCTACACTGGTAGCTACAGGAACTCCTCTCCTCTCTTGGGTATTGGCTGTCCACAGACACATCTGAGAAGGGATAGGATGCCCACTTATTTCATATTTGTCTCACAGTATGATTCATAGAAGAAAGGAACCTTTTCAACCTGCTGGTAATGCATGCAGCGAGGCTGCTTTGCAAGTGAATTTGGTAGTGCTTGATAACATTGAGGAACGAAATCGTTCCATTCGTGACTTGTCAACAGAAGGGGCTGGTTTTACTGACCCTTAGCAGTTGGGAAGTTGATGAGATAGAGAGCTGTTTGTAAAATTACTACAGGCAGGAGTACATTCAGCTGACAGACTGTGCAAGAGTTAATGGTGATAGCTACTTTGTAGCAAAAAAAGTTTATTTAATGGTTTTACCACTGCTGACCTGCCCCCCTTGGCCAAGTACACTGCAATATTCAGTGATGCTTTTCAATATCCCTAGGGACTATTAGCTTTCTCTTTTCCGCCCACCATCCTTTATTGCCGATAATGTCAACAACAGCAAGGGTTGTCATGAAATTACCTTGCTAGCAGCCACACAGATCTGTATCCAGATCAGATGTTTTCTACCTACCTTCATCAGGAAAGCTTCTCTATCTTTGATGTGGAAATACAGCTTAGTTCTTGATCCAAGTTTTCTCCTATGCTTGTACTCAGCACAAAATTGACAAGACCCATGAAGAGGAGGTTGAGCCACGGAGAACATCTCTCAAGTTGTTCGGCTCAAACCCGCAGGATAGAGGGCAAGGCTTCAACCCTCAAGACTGTCCAAGGCTAGTATAGTGCTGATGGAGAAAGTAGTAAAGGGTGTAATTTTACCCATGTAATAAGCTGTTTTGAAAGATAGAGTAAGGGAAAAGGTCCTAGAACTCTGTTTCTTTCAGAGTTCACGGAACAATACGGTGTACTTTCTTGCAGGAGAGGAAACAAAAGACTATCTCAGATGCGTCCATACGGTCAAACATACCGGATTTATCATGGAAGAAACTGTTATGGGTTTAATACTTGAAGGCAAGATATTCTTTGCTTCACAGTATGTATAGGTCCCTAAATACCAGTGACCTTGACCAAGTGGTAGTTGCTTAACAGACCTTGTAGCAAACCTAAGCCTTTCATAGGACGAATATCTTCTTTAAGGTAGTGGTCGTGATATAAATCTTAAATGAGGGTATTATAGACTGCCTTTTTACTACTACTTTCTTCCCTTCCTTGGTGTGCGGTAGTTGCTGCTTTAATGCTGGATAGAATGATAAATGCAGGTGAACCACATGATTGAGTAACTTTCGTTGGTAACAAGTTTGTTTAGAAGTATCTAGACCATCCACTCAAATGTGGGAGGAGAAGAACAAAGGTATTCACCCTTGTTCTCATAATGACCATACATTACAACAACATATCCTCTTCTAATATATGTTCTTCTTTGATCACCTACTTGTCGATGGTAGTGACCTAGCCCAAATTCTACCTCATTCATATACTAGTCATTAGAAGGTTGCCAAGAATACCACTTTTTGCTCCTATACATGACAAAGGTTCTTTGACACTCCCAGGAAAGTAAACCATCCACTTGGTTTTAATAGAAACTACTTCTGTCTCTTATTAAACGACGGTTTGTATGTGTATATGATCATCGAAATTCTAAAATAATGTCTTTTTCCTAACTATACGAACATAAGTCCTTTATGTTACATTTTCCACCTCAACCACCCTGTATGTCCTAGGTTTAAGGTCCGCCTGACCTTGGTGACCTGTTTGTGGGTGGTGTTTCCCCGCCGCCTGGCAGTAACTACCACCACATCATTAAAGTTTTCATATCCTTACCC
The DNA here is from genome assembly GCF_036898095.1 of Palaemon carinicauda. Lineage (NCBI taxonomy): Eukaryota > Metazoa > Arthropoda > Malacostraca > Decapoda > Palaemonidae > Palaemon > Palaemon carinicauda. The sequence continues at coordinate 118,154,563 of NC_090746.1, read as the reverse complement.
AGATTTGATAAGTGTACTCCAATTAAAGGACGAGGATTCTTATAGTTAGGAAAAATACAAATTACTTTAAGAATTTGTGTTACAGACTTTAGAGATTTTTAGGTTGGTGAATATACTTGAGATTGTAGTCAGTGAATTGACCTGAGATATAAGGCGATGGATTAATTTGTTTTAAAAAGCTGATATGACGAGATTTAAGTCAGTTGGTTGGCAATGTTTAAATATGATTGATATGAGATTTTAGTATGAAATTTGTCACTGAATTAATATGAAATTTTAGTCAGTTGATGGAATTGAGATTTTTATCCATATTTCTGACCTTACCTATTCTTAGTGGATTGACAGATTTTCTATTTTTTGGGTTAACTTGAGATTTATCAGTTAGTGGATTGACTTAGGATTTAAATCATTTATCTGATTAGAGAAATTGTCATTGGATTGTCTTGAGAGATTAAAGTAATCTGTTTGACTACAAATTTAGTCATTAGATCTAGCTTGAATTTAAGTTGATGGACTTGGTTATACCAGTATTTTAACTAATATATCGGGTTAATTTAAAGTCGTGGATAAAAATTCTGTGTTGGTGACAGTAATATTGGATTACCTATAGATTTAGGTAGAATTGTCATTTTAAGTTTATTAAAGATTGGCTAGTCAGTAAGAATGAATTAGGATTTGTTATTAAATTCCGATTTCAGTCATTGAACTACTTAGAATTACAGTATATTTTTATGTAGGTAAGTTTGGTTAAAAAAAAAAGTCTTAGGGGAAGACTGTCAACTCAGTAAACAACATCAGGATTAGATATTCAATGTACTGTACTGTATTCCATTTAGTCTATATAAAAGTAAATAGAGGCAACTGAGGTAGCATTTGTTTCTACTAGTGTCAATAGAATTGGCTAGTCTGAATTACATTTGTAAGATGAGGCTGCTTGCAGCGCCTAAGCTCCGCCCACATAAGTGACGTCATTGTCTACGTCACGGGCTATCTGTATTTCCTTCAGCTGTGCATGATGCAGCAGCGTCAGTTGCAATGAAGATAAGAAACAACGCTGACTGTCATTTCTTGATCCTGCCTAGTTTAAGATCCAACAACATTACATTCGGTTAATCTGTGGGATAATTTGTGTTCAGCTAATGAATTATGATCCCTTTATAGTCAGTAGATTGATTTAAGATTTGCTTTTGTATTAGATTATTGAAAGATTGGCTAGTCACTGAATTTAAGTACTGTACTGTAGGATTAGGTTGTTAATATTGAACAGTCGGTGAATCGAATATTGATTTTAGTCATTACTACCGAATTTTGCTTAATGGACGGAGCTCAGATATCAGTTAGAGAGGAATTGATATTTCAAAAAAAAAAAAGAACACTCGGTGATAACATGCAGTTTTTCCAACCTATTAGCAATTATGTACACTCTTCAATAAGAAAAGTCTGTAGTTTGTTGCATAAAGGTTTTCCTAGACAACACATTTTTCACTTGATATTTTGACACTTAAAATTTAGGGTTTAATTTTGATATATCTACAATAGCTGTTTATTTAGCTGCTTCAGGTAATTCAAAATTTATCTAGTTTCATACTCGGGCAACATCATGTGCTTAATTGAATACTTTATATTACTGATGGATTTATATAAAAAGGCTTATTTTACAATCATTCTAATATCAATTCAGAATTCTGTGAAAGATCACTGCCAATTCACTACAAGGAATACAGTACAAGACTAAGTCTTGATCCTATATAATTCATATTACTTTTTAGGGTTGTGGGATAGATGGCTTAACCTTAAGCCATTACTTGTCATTAAATTATTAGATACAGTAAATAACCCGAGGGTTAGACTCATACAAAGGAGAACTAAATACTTGGAGCTTGCAGTTGAGATGGTCATGCCGACACTTGCTAAAGATTCGGTTATGTAAACACTATAATAGTCAAAACAATAATTGAATTAATGTAAGATGAGATTAAGGATTCAATTTGACAATGATGGGTCGATCAAGAGAGAAATTTATAGTGTTATAGGGCAGCCAATGACTAAGATTAAATATATTTTTCATTGATTAAAGGTAACATTTGTTAGTCATTGTCAAAAGACAAATATTGTTCTGTGTTTAGCAAAGTTTGTCTTAACTGGTAATACCAAGTTGTCAACTGAATAGTGTTGGATAGGTTAGTCCATTGATGAAATATTCCTAGTAAATCACAATGTTGAATAAGCTTGTCAATGAATTAATCTATACTAGGTTTGTGACTCGGAGAGAATGGTAAATTTTTAAGATGAATTACGATAGGATATATGGGCTTAGATTATGGAGGATCCATACTACATAAGAGTAGTGGAAATTTAGTATCGGTATGTCATATCGATTACCAGAATGATATATTTGCTTAGAATTTAGAAAGTTGCAGGTCGTCTATTTGTTTCCATTAAAGGGATTTTGGCACACATTATTTGTTTGTACATCACTGTAGTCATGATAATCTAATCAGTATTCTACATCTGGAACTGTTAGTCAATAAATCCTATTTTTGTTTAGAAATGATGCATACTTTTTATAAATATTTTACTAGTGCTGTGTGTGCTTGACCCAAGTATTCTCTGTGGTGTAAAGTAGAATCTTTTAATCTTGGGATATTGTTTTACCGAGTACCTCTTGAAAAAATGCAGGGTTTAATTGATGGATTAGGGAAGTTCCTTCTAATTAGTGGATTCCCATATGTCAGTCATTAAATTATTGTATTATAATGAAGTATTCCCTTGTTATGATTTAGGAAGTAATATTTTTCCACTTAAGATATACTTTAGGTTGTGATATTTACTATCATAAATGTCATGGACATGTCTGGCTTGTCATCATCTCACTAGTTTATATTTGATATATCAATATAGTTTGTAAATATGATATATCATACAAAATATTCTACTATAAGTATAATCTAGATATTCAAATGCAGAGTTAAAATATTTAAATAAGACATATATCTGTACAATTAACATTTTGTTTATTTTTCAGACGAATCGTCAAAAGAAGGAAATTACTGTATGTATAGCCTCCTGCTCAAAACACTCGATAAATGTGCACTGGATCATATGATGTTACTAATGACGTCAAAATGAAGGTCGGCAACAAATGATCTGGGATTTACCACAGCAAACTTCTGGGAAGATTCAGAGGAAGACGAAATATCTGATTAATTTTATTCATCTCTGATTTCAAAAGAAGCAACGAATAGTCTCAACTTGAAGTGGCCAGTCTTCATCATCAAACTTTTGTGGAGTTCGTTATTGAAATTTCTATATGAGAAATATTATTATAACATATATCTTGAAATGGTTAATTGACCCAAGTTACAGAAATTTTGAGAGGGTTATCTGCTAACACAGGTCAGTCCATAAGACATAAAAAAATTTTCACCACCTTATTTCTGGCAACCATTTATTAACATTTGCAAAGTCTAGTATCAAGTACCTGTATTCTATTTGCTCTTAATCTGTACAAAGTTAGTGCCTATAAAGCTAACGTAAAATAGTTTCTAATTTTATGGATCTTTACGTTAAAAAGAAATACGCTGCTATTTTTTTTCCTGAACATCCAAATTTTAACTTTTAAAACTGTCTAGATCAACATTGATTCAACATCTCAGCTCTCACACCACCCATACCAGACGCTTTTCCTACTCTCGTTTCATCTAGTGCTCTCTTCACTTCATCTATTGTAATCTCTCTCTCATTCTCATCTCCCATCACTGGCACCTCAACACCTGCAACAGCAATTATATCTGCCTCCCTATTATCCTCAACATTCAGTAAACTTTCAAAATATTCAGCCCATCTTTTCCTTACCTCCTCTCCTTTTAACAACCTTCCATTTCCATCTTTCACTGTCTCTTCAATTCTTGAGCCAGCCTTCCTTGCTCTCTTCACTTCTTTCCAAAACTTCTTATTCTCTTCATATGAATGACCCAATCCCTGACCCCACCTCAGGTCAGCTGCCCTCTTTGCCTCATGTACCTTGCGCTTTACTTCCACATTTTTCTCTCTATATTTTTCATACTTTTCTATACTATTACTCTGCAGCCATTCTTCAAAAGCCCTCTTTTTCTCTTCCACTTTTACCTTCACTCCTTCATTCCACCATTCACTGCCCTTCCTCATGCTGCCTCCAACAACCTTCTTGCCTCACACATCACTTGCAATCCCAACAAAATTTTCTTTTACTAACTTCCACTCCTCCTCTAAATTGCCAGTTTCTCTTACTTTCACTTCGTCATATGCCATTTTCAACCTTTCCTGATATTTACTTTTTACCCCCGGTTTTATTAGCTCTTCAACCCTCACTAGCTCCCTTTTACATCCACCTACTCTATTCCCCCACTCCTTTGCTACAACTAATTTTCCTTCCACCAAAAAATGATCAGACATACCGTTAGCCATACCCCTAAACACGTGCACGTCTTTCAATCTTCCAAACATTCTTTTAGTTATCAACACATAATCCATTAATTCCTTTCTACTACTCTTCCATTTGCCACTCTTACCCATGTATACTTATTTTTATTTTTATTTTTGAAAAAGCTATTACTTAACACGATCTCTTGCTCAACACATATCTACCAGTCTCTCACCACTCTTTTTCACCTGGTACGCCATACTTCCCAATGACACCTTCTACCTCTCCAGCGCCCACTCTAGCATTTAAGTCACCCATGACAACTACATAATTCCTTCTACCCAGTCCTTCTACACACCTAGTTAATTCATTCCAGAACTCATTCCGCTCTTCTTCACTTTTCTCACTACCTGGTCCATACGCACTGACAAACGCCCAACATTCCCTACCCAACCTAACCCTTACCCACATTAACCTAGATGATATCTCCTTCCATTCCACTACTTTACCTGTCATCCATTCACTCGGCAATAAAGCCACACCCTCTCTCGCTCTTCCCCTTTCAATCCCAGACACTCTACCAGACATTTCACCAAACATCACTTCACCCTTTCCCTTTATCTTCGTTTCACACAAGGCCAATACATCCATCCTTTTATTCCTAAACATACTTCCAATTTCACATCTTTTACTCTCTATCGTACTACATCCACGCACATTCACACCCCAAAACTAGAGTGTGCGGAGCAGTCATAATCCCCTCAGCTCCATCTCTTTGTGTATAAGTTATTACTGGATGTAAGAAAATAGTAATTGGTGATTTTAGGCTTATGTATTTCAAAATAACCTTTAGATTTCCTTCCCTATTGTAACAATGACTGATATTCTGCTTAAAAATTTATTATAAAGCCCCAGTACTAGAATTGTTTTTCATATATTTCAATTAAAGGGGGATCCAAGAATACACTGTAGAGATTTAAATTTTTATTTATTAAATAGGTTTACATATTGTTCAAACAATTATCCATTTATCTTGCATAATAAGAGCTAAGGAAAGACAAATGTAGAATAATACTGTATTGAGTATTTATGAAGGGAATCACTTTATTTCAAGTCTGGTAACTTTTCCCCCAGGATGTTTAACCCATATAAATGAATCAAATTTGTATAACTAGGTGAATTACAAAATGCATTTAGGATTTGTAGTTTTAGTAATTTTCATTAAATAATTTTCCCGAAATGTATCTATTATAATTGTTCTGGTCACATATAACATTTCAAATACTTGTTTGCAGTAGTATGTCCTATTTATTTATTTTGTTTCAATGCAGTAAACAGGCATTTGTATTTCAAAACATAAGAAGGACAAAATTGCTGTTAAAAAGGATGACATTTCCAATTTACTGGTTTTAAGCATTGCATATTTATACAAAAGGTACAATTAACTGCCTCATACTCTAGAATATAGCCGATCAAGTTCATAACAGTGTAGTTGGAACATTTTACAAATTAAATTACAGTATATTATTGAAAGAAGAATAATTAAATTTTAGTCCGAGGATAGCATTATTTTTTACACGATAGCCTAAAGAGAAAAAAACCAGCAGTGTAGAATATTTCTTGAATAGTTGATGTTCAAAGAGGAATTGTAGTATAAAACTTCAAGATTATCCCTGAAAGGCTTATAGTAGTTATACCTCATGAATCCCCGGATAGCATTATTTTTTCCACGATAGCCTTAAGAGAAAGAAACCGGCAGTGTAGTAGTCTCAAATCTTTAAAAGTTGATGTACAAAGAGGAGTTGTAATATAAAACTTAAAGATTATTCCTGAAAGGCTTATAGTAGTTATACCTCAAAGGGTTAAGATTATTATTTTGTGAAGAAAATGCTCAGGCACATATGGTTCTTGATACAAAGGGTAATGTTATGGGAATAGAGAAATGGAGGAATTGCACATAAGGTACTGGAGAGAGAAGATAATCAGGTTGTGAGAAGAATAATTATGTATAGGTTAACTAAGAAAGATTATGGGTTTCTTAAAATTATTTGGTGAATACCTGTGAGTTTCTTTCAGCTTAGCATTTTGAAAGTAAGGTTCATATAAAATGATAGTATTTACAGCAGTAATTGGGTAGTGTTGTGGTTGAAATTTTCAATTGTATTAGAAATGCAAATTGTCTCTTTTAAATCTTAAGGGATTTTATAGGTAAAATTGCTTTTCAAATCTACTAAATTCACATAAATTTGATGTGAATTGGAAATGTTAAATATGGGTCTTTTGCACGGTTAGGTAGCAAAGAAGATACCAAATGCTTACAACCATATCCTTTTTATATGCAATTAAATATTGTGCTTTGTCATTTATGATATTGGTGAGAATGATTATTTAAAATATTTTATGGTAAATAATAAATGCTACTCAATAAGGCCGATTGCATATGGAAACATATGGAAACTATGGACAAAAATATTAGAAGATTCAAGAACAAGAATGATAATTTTTAACCATGGTGTTAATGTATAATTATGTACGTAGGGTAAGTAAAGGTTGATGGCCCAGGATTTGGACACCATTGGCTAGTAATGTTGGCAATACTGACTTTTTCATTTTCTAAGTTCATTATTGTCAGAGCTGGAAAGGGTTTATTTGTGATATTGACTATAAGATATTTGAATAGCTAATTAGAATCGCCTTCATTCATAACCGAGATGAGACATATTCACTTGTGCAATTTACCCAGGGTAGGGAATTTCTTATCTCCATAGGAAATTGGAAGCCTAAGATTTTGTTAATTTCTCGGATCTGATAAAATGGCAAGACTAGTGTTTTATGAGAGCAAACTGTCTTTGAAAGCCCTATTAGATTTGCGAAGGTTCACATTTTTTGTTCCTTTTTCCCATCACTAATTGGTTGGTTGCCTGATAGGCCCTCTCCCGTAGCTCCTTTCTCTGTAATTCTCTGCCTCCCTCTCAATCTGCCCCTCAACTGGTTCCTCCCAAGCCATCTCTTAGGGTATAGATTAAATATGACCTCCCCTTGTAAAACTATTTCCATTATGGATGATGACTAATTAGCTATTCAGTTATCTTGTACACTATCATGGATAAACCTTTAGAAGCTCTTGACTTGAATGAATCTAGGATATGATAATAGTAGTCAGTTAGCACACATTACTAACCACTAATGCCCAAATGGGGGCAATCCACCTTTACTTTGTATATGTAATTATAGCTACTTTAAATATATCTGCTATATAACATTTCAAGATACTAGTCAGAATGATTTCAAATATTTGTTTCAAATAAGCACTACATAATTTACTGCATAAGAAAAATGGGTGTGGACAAAAGATGCAAGAGTTGTGAATCATGTGGCAAAAAAAAAAAAGGAAAAAAATTATAATAAGGGTAGGCTATAACTACTTATATAAAGTAAAGGTGGATGCCTCCCCCCCCCCCTTTGGGGCGGTAGTGGTTAGTAATATGTAGTTCTTCTTTGTCTGCATCTTTTTCCGCTTCTGTGTAGGGTCGATGTTTCTGGCCAGCGTTCTCCATCTACCTGTGTCCCACACTTCATCACCGGTTAATCCCTTTGATCGAAGGTCGTCCCTGATATAGTCCATCCACCTTCGCTTTGGTCTCCCTCTTTTTTGTTCCCTGTACCTCTATTTCCATCACTCTCCTCTGGAAATGGAGGTACATGGAACGAGGAGGAGAGGGAGACCAAAATGAAGGGGGATGGACTGTATCAAGGGATTAACCGGTGGTGAAGTGTGAGACAGAGGTAGATGGAGAACGCTGGCCAGAAACATCGACTCCACAAAGAAGTGGGAAAAGATGCAGACAAAGAAGCAGCAGCACATATTACTAACCACTAACGCCCAAAAGGGGGAGGGGGCAATCCACCTTTAATTTGCATATGTAGTTATAGCCTACCCTTAGTATCGTATTTTTTTTTTCCTTTTTTTGCCACATTATTCACATCTCTTGCTGCTTTTGCCCACACCCATTTTTCTTATGGAATAAATTAAGTAGTGCTTATTTGAAAAAAATTATTTTAAATAATTCTGACTATCTTGAAATGTTATATTGCATATATATTTAAAGTAGCATATCACTTGTTATGCATCCTTTCTTATTCCTGAGCCTGTTAGCAATGTGTCCCAAGGCTTTAAATGAAAGAGAAAATTGTTTTACTGTTTTTATTTTTTTTTTTTTGTCTTTACTAATATGTAACAGATTTTTATTTTTAGTACACAGTACAGTGGTAATGATAATGAAATTCATGTAATCAGATATTTGTTTTTACTTTGATAAACATTGTAACAACTAGTAAATTAACAAAATAAAATACATATAAAAGGTATTTAAGATTTTAATTTAGTTCCCCAGGTATAAAGAAAATGGAATAACTTTATGCAAGTAAAAAGAAATAGAAAAAAAGGTTATGCAAATAAAAAAAAATGATGCAATGACAAGAGTATTCTCCCTATTTTAAGCCTCATATGACAGAGTATTCTCCCTAAACGGCCCCCCTTCCCCTAATAGCACTGGCAACTGCCTTATTCCCCTAGAAAACTGGGCCAAAAGCCTGATGAAATAGTCCAGTATCTTAACTAGCCACTTGCTCATTTGGACTTATTTATGCCCAACATACAGTTTGTTCATATCACCCCCCAATTCCTTAAGGGGATGAAAGCAGCCATAGTGTTTTATGAATATTTACTTAAAGTCAAGATGGCCGCTCTGAATCTTTGTAATCATTTTGGACCAAAGTCCACTTATATATAATCCAGCTGTCACTCGAGCAGGTTTCTTCCAAAGAAAGTCATGATAATAATTTTCTGATTTCCATTGGTAGATATTCCTCAAAGCCTCTTATTCAATTTTCAAGTTAGTGAATTAAAAATCTATGAACAACAGTATACCTTTAGCTTTCAATTTATACAATATAGGTGAAGAATAACTTTGAATTTTTTTTTGTTTTTTATTGTAGAAGATTGAATGTCAAAAATGAGACAGGTTTCAGTATGTAATCAGTTTAGTTATAACATTGAAATACAAATACTATGAAGTCAATGACAAATATCAAATAAATGATACCCCATTATATAAAGGTTTTAGACTCCCTTTATTCAACAAACATAACTTTTGTCATGCCTTAAGCTCACGATTCGACCAAGAAAGGCTCTTAAGAGCCATCCTTCATCCAATGTGATGCACTGAATGACAAAAAGTTCCATTTTCTTTGGTTGAACATCTACGGGAGAATTTGAAGCTCAATATTTGAGGTTACATATTTCATGATTGTGCAAGTAAGTAGTGTCTTCTCTAATGGAAAGATAAAATATTTTTTTAAAAAGGAGGAAAAGGAAAGCCCACCAAGGCCATCCCCTGTCCCACCTAGTAACTGGAAACTTATTGCAACTTTATTTTTTTTTTTTTTGAGGAAGCAATGTTACTAGGCCCTTGAATGCTTTCCTTTTCCTTCTTTTTTTTTTTTAATATTTTATTGATCAATTTACAAACATTGATACCAGGACTGTGATTTAAAGACTTTAGGAATAATTTAAAGCTCTCCTGAAGTTAAATAGTAAAACATTTAAAACATTATTTACTATAAGGCAGATTCCATCGATTATGGAAAGGTTAATTCGTTGAAGAAACATAAAATTATACACCAAGAAAAAAAAAATACTTCTATAATGAAAAACAATCTAATACTAGTAGGAGAGTCACTTTGAAGTCTTTGTGCAATTTCAGAACAATCCATTACTACAGACATCTGAAGCTAACTCAAAAGCAGACAAGATTCACAAATGCCAAGTTGCCTCCCTGTTTCGTTCCACTTAATACACATAATTGAGTCGGGTAAAAGAGAAGAGACATGCAAGACTACTGCCCTGACTATCCTTACTACTTCTCCCAGCAGACAGTCAGATCGGACCGAAGTACGCATTCATCTTACAGGTGGACACCTAAAACACTTTAGCTGTGTAATAAAGTTTTCAAATACACACCCTTGGAAAAGCAAGTTCAACCTGAATCATTTTATAAAGCTAACAACACCTAAACAATTATACATCCTATATAACTATGACTGAAATTTGTTTTTCTATAAAAATTACTTTCCTTTTACAAGTATATAAAGTTAGAAAACATATGAATATGAATGAATATCTACAATGAGGTAGATTAAAATTTTAATTCAAAGATAATATAATTTATAATAAAAATCATACCCTACAAACAATACCCTAGAAACAAACAAAACATCTAGAAATATATTACTGTACTCTTAAACCCTATACTGTAAATGAAATATAAATCAACCCTACAAGATACTATCCTCTGCTTATATCTTTATAAAAACAATTCTATGATTGTAATACCTTACTATATAATCCTCAGTATATAAGCCCTAAATATAGTCTCATTAGCTTCTAACTATTTATAATACTGTCTTCATCTTATATTACTAGTATACTATACTATTCTCTGCTCATATTCTCTTACTAAAATCCAAGGAGAGGATTCTTTATTGCACATTTTACGCAGATCCTGTGTAACTTTATATATACAGCAGCTACAATTAATAGTCAAAATAGTCTTGATCAAGCTATATTCAGTAATTAAAATTATTTTGATACTTTCTGGTTTTTTACCCTCAACAGACACTAGATTAACCAAACCTGAAATGAAGCTTAAATAAGCTCAGACACAAGATATTTCTTAAGTTAATTTTATACTGAAAACCCAATTGATATCAAACAGCAGATATTTTATTATTCTTCGGAACACAGACATTTATGACCTCATAAATGCCTATCGACTATGCCAAATAAATCTTTGGATTATTAAACAATTTATTTTTAATGCCAAACAGTTCCCCAACGCAATAGTATTTAAATAATGATGAATTTACAACTAATTTTAATTCAGAATAAAAAAAGATTCGGTAATAAAGAAACACAGGATCAGCAACTATAACTCCTATAAAAGTTAATTTTTGTTAGAAAAATATATATTAATAAAGAGCAAACATCAAACTCAAAACTCTATGAAAAATAAGAAAAATTACATTCTTGGTGACTTTATGAAGACTGAAATTTTCTCCTAAGATAGCTCAGCAAATCAAAAAATTAATAATGCGAATCTCTAAAATCTAGAAAAGATTTTTTCATATAATTCATATAAAAATCTAAACTTTCAAGTTAAAAACATAAACATCTCAGAAAATATACATTAATTATGCATGACTAAAACTTTAGAAATTTTTTTATTACTTATACACTTACAAGATTCTAACACTAATTATTTCAAAAAACTAAAATAGAAAATATTTCATATACTTTCCTTACTGAAGCTGAAGATTTTATACTCGAGGAAAAATATTTTTCTTTAAGAATTTTGAGTTTGAATTTTGCTAATGGGCTGACTGACTGGCTGTTGGTCTTCCTTAATTTGTTTCCTTTTATAGAGTCCAATAAACTCTTAGTTTCTTCAAAAGGTATGCTGCATTAATTATAACACAAAAGCCATCCTAATTCTACCTTAAAACTTGCAATCCTAATTTGTACCATCTACGCAAGAAAGCTGTGTCTGATACCTATTCCGTCTAACTTCTTTAAGGAAACACTGACAAAAAAATTTCCTGCTTCCCTCGTCCACCTTGGGACACGAGCTATCAAGAAGAAACAGGCAATAAAAAGCGAAGAATCTCACACCAATCACTCAATGCCAGCATAACACTCCCTTATCCCTTGCAGTGGGATTCATAACATACTCATACCACAAAGTCTTAACATTCAATATTTTCATATTCTCATCCAAATTAAAGCAGACACTGATATCAAGGATCAAAATGTACCATGTTTTAATACTTTTCTTATGCAATACTAATGTGCAAGGAATAACCATCTTAAAGATTAAAAAGGGGTTAAAACATCAAAGCTCAATACTAATTAGAAATAGAAATCCTATTTGATGGGGAATCCTGTGATTTACCTTTTATAAGAGGGATATTGGTTTGAATTTGGGCATATAACTCAGCGCAGGGGCCTGTCAGGCTATTCAAAGACGACATGGGGGTAAAACAAGCAGGTACACTTTAGATTAAAAGTTAGAAGAGGTAAGATAGCAAGATGGAAGAATGAAGGTAGGAGAGGTGGTAGTAAATTTGAAGGCTTTAAGGCTAGTGCAGGTATGGGCCAAAGGAACACTGCCAACATAGTTAAGTACTACGATGCCTACAGAGAAACCTCATGAGGTGTACTGATAGTACTACACCCTTCCAGTTATTTTTTTTTCCCTGAGAGAGAGAGAGAGAGAGAGAGAGAGAGAGAGAGAGAGAGAGAGAGAGAGAGAGAGAGAGAGAGAGAGAGAGAGAGAGAGAGAGAATGCATGTACATTATCACTCAACTTCACTGCCTAATGATTGAAAATAGTATTACTAAGGTAACTAGGTTACACAATATCCAATTGCCCAAATTCTACATTTATTTATTTTGCAACCTCATCAATATTTTAAGATAATCTTATAATTCTCTATTCTTTACTCTACTTTAGCCTAGGTGAGCTCTGAATATCAATTAAGGGAAAAGACTAAACCAATTGTAACCACAAAGTGTGTGTTGCCTGAAATAAATACTGTACTTTCTGCGTCACTTATGAGTGCTTTGATTATGGCAACATTAAAATATTAAGAGACACCAAAAGACAAAACCTTCTACATTCAACTGCAAAATTCTAAACTGTACCTTCTTTCAATCTGACAATTTGTAAATTCTTTATTTGGTTAATTACATTGAAGTTATTCACAAGTATTTCCCTTGGTACTTTTTTATGATATTCATTACAAATACGTAGTAGGGGTTGTTATTACTTTGATAATTAATCATGTTCTACTCGAGAGGTATTTCAATGATTAAAATTCTAGTCAAATCTTATGGTAGTTTTAAATAGAATTAATTTATTTTTCCTGATACCAATTAACTAAAGAATTAAAAGAAAAGCTAGTATAAACAAGCTATCATTGCAAGTGTCACTTCTGGGCTAAAGACCTGGCAATCTAATGACGGAACAAAAGTTAAATAAGGTACACACAAAATGTCGGGTAAAGATCTAAATTCAATCCAATGAATAATTGAATAAACTTACAATTTCTATACACTGTCCTAATATTTAACCATAGAAATAGTTGAGGGATGAAATAAAGGGGGTAAAGGTTATTATGAATTATCCATAGCGAGGGAATTAACGAACTTTCGAATACATTATTATTGTGAACTTTGCAGCTGTGAAGTACTGTAACTAATATGTCTCTTCCAATGTTATATATTTTCCTAAAGGGAGGATACTATTTCATACAGGTGTATTTCTGCACATGAGTATTGCATTAGCCATACAAGCTACCTGTAAACATAGGTTATGAGGATATGTAACCAAATCAATTTCATAGAAATAGACCTTTCATAACCTAAAAATGAAAGAAATAAAAAATATGCCATAAATCCAAGAAACTAAACACTTAAAATGCACAAACTTGAAGAAGTTCTTTGCCTACAGTTTAAAATTAAGTCTTCGTCCCAGATAAGTTTACACCCTCTAAACACAAACAAACATTTACACACATCCGGAATGCTTTCACGCCAAGATACTTGAAAACTTATTACACAATTCCTCTAAAAATGATTAAAGTGTATTTTATCCCTTCTTTATGTCATGGGTACAAACGACACAAAACAAGAAACAAAGTGGAATTTGTGAACCGAGCTGTGCACCTTTTCAGGAAGCCCAGGTATCTCGCCATGATAGAAAGCTCTTGAAATGCAAGACTTCAAAATGATCCTATTACCAAATTCCTTGAAACTTACATTAGTTACAATCATCATTATATCTAACATTTTAATTAGACTTCAACTAGGAGAGTTTTACGAAAACTACTGAAATAAAAAGTACCATACCACTGTTTACACTTTAACTTCAAAAAGATCATAAACATACCTTGAGTACTTTGAATCACAATCCTTTTACATTAGATATTTTCCACTACTTACATTACACAGTTCATAAAAAAATTGATATTTTGTCATTGATATTAGTGAATATAATTTTACTAGAAATGAAAATAATAGTACCAAAACCTGTACATTTGACATTATAACCTTCTGCAATACAAGCTTTGTAAATATTCTGAAATACTCAATTTTAATATAATTTTTACCAATTCTAAAAGTTGATAAACCATTACAACTTTGAAAATTTGAGGCTTTTGAGCAAGTTACTGATATGACACAGCAATTATTATTCATGACTTTAGCTGTCAGGATGAAACCTGCTCTGACAAGACAGCTGGATATATAAGCAGACTGAAATCCAAAATGTTTACCAAGACATGCTGTTGGCCTTTGACAAGTATAACATATTCAAGTAAACACAATGAGCTATAGCTTTCAAGACACCAATAATATGAACAATTTCTGTACTTTTGGGATAAAATAAGTCTAAATGACCAAGTGGTTACTCTAGCTAAGATCAGGATCTACTTCATGAACCCTTTGGCCCTTTTTATGTTGAGGAATAAAATGGCAGATGCTGATGCTCAAAGAGGAAGGGGGGCAGAGGGAGCTCATGCTCATCAGCCATATGAGGCAAGTTTTTTTTATAACATTTCCAAATTTGGGATAAGGAAGGATCAAGGATGGGGACTGAGAGCTCTGAAATTGATGGGCATCAGGTTAAATAAATTCAAATAAAAGAGAACTTCATAATTCACCATTATTGAAAAATGTGTACAAAATCTCCCATTACTTTTAATAATTAACTTATTCTTCAAGGTATGTTTGCTGAGAGAGAGAGAGAGAGAGAGAGAGAGAGAGAGAGAGAGAGAGAGAGAGAGAGAGAGAGAGAGAGAGAGAGAGAGAGAGAAATTGCTAGATTACTTATAGTACTGTGCTTGGAAATTAAAGGAGCTTCCACAGACTGGAGTGGCCATTAAACTGCATCTAGATTATATCCCATTTATTTTATAACTAATCACTAATCATTAAACTGCATCTAGTTTATATCCCATTTATTTCATATCTAATCACTAATCAACTTTTATCTATGCAACCATATGACTCCAAACTTTTCTCCCTCCCTTTGGCTAAACAAAAACACTTTACATTATGGTTTAATTGACATAAGAAATTAACGTTTGTATCTAACTTCAGTGATAAGCTACTTTCCTGGGTCACCTGCTAAAACTTCTAATCAACATCCGATCCTTTCTAATATTAATGAACAGTCATACCAGTTACAGTCCCTCTTTTATTTCATGCAAGAGTTATGTTTTCAATTTATAAACAAATCCTCAAAGTTTTAGAAGTTAACTTTAATACTTGCTATAGCTTGTCTGTTTACCAAAAGATTACAAGAATTATATAAAAAAATAATTGTTTCATTTAATTTCATATCAACCTGAACTTATAAGCTTTAATATCCTTAATTTTAACTCAAAAGTACATTTCCCTTCACAAATATTTAATGAGCTGGACTAATTTCATTCACCAATATTGCCTGACATTTATTTCTCTCTTACACTTACATATGCCAATAATTTATACTTGCGTTAACCAACGTAGCTTAGGCTTTCATCCACCAACATTCTCTTACACTGTCAATCATCAGTAGTTCATAATATACTTGAAAGATTGGATTGAATTCACGAATTTCCCAACTGCAATTGGGAGAAACCCCTGCAGTTACACTGTAGTAAGAAATACAAGATTCAAAAGAAAATTGGAAGAAAGGAAGTGGGAAGGGAGTTAACAAGAAGGCTAAAGGAAGTGGGAAGGGAGTTAACAAGAAGGCTAAAGGAAGTGGGAAGGGCGTTAACAAGAAGGTTAAAAAGTGACTGCAGGTTGGGTCAGAAAGAATCCTTTAAATGTCATTAAGTAATGCCTACAATGCACTACACGAGGTACACTGACGGCACTACAGCCCTACGGGAGTAACAAATTTCATTTCGTATCTATCCTTTCACAAACTTGAATCTTACAACCTTTAGTCTCCTTAACCTATGTTTTATAATTTTCTTATTTGATGGATATCCATTGACCTTTATTTCATTCATTTCTTTAACATTTAATCTATAAGTTCCACAAGCCAGACTCTCCATTATTTCTCTCACTTTAAGTTCCTTAATTGAGAGAGAGAGAGAGAGAGAGAGAGAGAGAGAGAGAGAGAGAGAGAGAGAGAGAGAGAGAGAGAGAGAGAGAGAGAGAGAGAGAGAGAGAGAGGGGGGGGGGGGGGGGGGTCAAGCAACTGTTACAAAGCAATACAAAATGTCAAAGGATTAATATGTATTGGAAGAAATTTGACTAATGTATAAGAATTATACATGCAGTAAAGAATAAGAAATAGAGACCAACTATTCATCATCGTTAACAAGACAAATTTGGAATAAATCTGTACTTTTACTAACCATACAAACCTAAAGCTCTTTACTAAGGAGATACATTTCAGTGACAGGTGAAACTAGCCATAAAACTTTTAGCAAGGTGTTACTCCCCTCCACTGGTTAGCAGGGCAATAAACTTAGGGACAAAGTTGAGATTCATTTGCACCCATCTCCTTGAATGGGCGACAGCAAAGACAGACCGTGAAGCTCACCGACTTTCTTTGCAGAGGCCAGAGCTATGAGGAAAGCCATCATTAGAGTCAAGTTATGTTCTAAAGTCCAATTACGAGGTTCATGCTCCTTTCAGGGATTGTAGTACTCACACTACATTCCATGGAGGTGGTCCGACTTCCGACTGAGGGCAATATAACTAGAAACTAAGTATGAGGACAGATAATTCCATCGAGGAGGAAATGTCAACTCCATTCAGTTTAAAAGCGAGGCTTAAGGCTTAGTGAAAGCCTTTCACCACCAACACTGAACAGCTTTTTTCCACTCCAAGGTAAAACAAGAATTCCACTATTGTTGGAATAGCAGCACTGAGTGGAGGGATGCCCCTTCCATGATACCAACCACAGAAGATAGTTCACTTCGCTTGGTAGACAGCAATAGATGACTCAGACCTTATTGTCCCCCTACCTTGTGGGAGGGACAAACCTCCCTATAAGAAAATAAAAGAATAACCTTGAAGGGTTATTTCTCATGAGACCGTTGTGCCTCAAGTGCCTGATGGGGTGGTGAGGTATCGCACACTGATGAGCTCTCTGACTCGTAGGGAGAGAGAAGTCGGAGGGTCATACCCCAAAGCATTTTATTTTCTGAGACTCGTTTCCGAACCACCATGGGTGCGACAGCTGCAAGCGCTTGGAAAGCATTTTTATATGCAGCAACAGCTGGGTAGGACTACGTCTAACGGCACAATAATGGCATGCGACGGCTACAAGCGGTCGGCAGGGATCCTAAATTGCGGAAATAAACCCTGAAGGTTGTGTCTAACAAGACTCATCATACAATTCTAGGTTTCTAACTTCCTAGCAAGGTCTGGCAATGTATAGGAGAGCACACATAAGCAAACAACTTAGCTCATGTCATCCATTTACCCTTTAATATGAAGGTGTCAACTGTAGGGTAATCATACTGTATACAAAATCAAGTGACCTAAATGGTTAGAGACAGGGAGAAGAGGAGGTGACTAATTGCCAACATTCAAAACACGGTACTACATTAGTAGTACTGTAGTAGTAGTAGTAGTAGTTGTTAGCAAGCACCCTCAGTTGCGTAGACCTCGGTAGAGAAGGGAGTTCCCAGCGCACCTTTCCTTAGTGAAGGGTAAGCTTTCTTTTATGAAAATGAATAGTCTCGTATGTAAGGGATATTTACCTAGGCATACAAAGAACCTAAACCCTTACCAGGAGCCCAAAGGTTGGCAAGTAGGGTCTTGTCCACTTCTTTAGTGAGGCAAGGATTAGCAGTGCGAACGTTAGCGAGCGCTGGCAAGCACTGACAAGACAGTTGTGTATCCGAATGACCTTGTAAAGCTCCATGAGCTTTATGGTGTCTTGATGATGAACAATGTAGGTAATACCTACAAGCTATAAAACTTACGGGAGGTTTCTCCCATGTAAGAGGTTACAAACCATGAAACACACATCCAAAAGGGTTTAGCCTCATAAGGCTCCAAGAGCTTTGTCGAGTCTCAAAGAGACTTGTTGATTGGAGGCGGTGACTGCAAGCGGTCGGCAGGCATCACTATCTGCGGCAACGACCCAAAAGGCTATTGCTCAAGAGACTGGATTTATACCCTGAGCGTACGATGGCGAAGAGCAGGCACTGCAAGCAGTCACCTAACTCCCTCTTCGTCAAGCTCCAAAGAAATTGTCGGGAATGGACAAATCTAATCCCATCGGAGGAAACCTCAGGAAGGGAAATCATTAGGTGAAGACTATCTCTCCCGCATGCGGGAAAGGGCAATCAACTTCTATATCACTATCGGTAATTTTTCCCGTAAGCGGGGAGATTGCTAGACAGAGGTTGGTGAAGGTTAACTCTGTCTGTTCCTGCTCTCATCCCTACGTCAAAGCTATAGGAACGAAGGTGAGCAGAAGTAAAGGGTGTTACAGTAAACTGTAACACTTATAGACTATAGGAACGAAGGTGAGCAGAAGTAAAGAGTGTTACACTAAACTGTAACACTTATAGAAACCATTTTGTATTAAAGAAAAAGGAAAAATAAATATTTTAGGCCTGCTGGTTCTTATTACAGTTGATAAAACAAATAAAACGGAGGCGAACCGACAACTTTCGTGCTCCTTTGAGCCGAAATGCAAAGTGCCTTGTGTTGGCTACTGCGTGTGTGAGCAGGGTGGTGGGTCTACCTCCCGCTAACCAGTGGAGGGGAGTAACACCTCACTAAAAGTTTTACAGCTAGTTTCAGCTGTCGCCAAAATGTATCTCCATAGTATAGAGCTGTAAGGTTTGTATTAGATGCTGGAACAGTTATAAATCAAATGAAGAAGTCTAGATTGTTTTCATCTTTGGAAAACTTTATTTTTTATGGGAATACAATATTATTAATGATAGGAAAGCAGAAATTAATTATTGCATTCAGTTATCCCTTAGTAATAAAAAGGAAATTTCCAGATTATGCTATCATTCTAATCTCATTTAAGATGCAAAAGGAAAAGGGGATGACGCAATTATTTTGAAAGTTTTATGATCGTTTATCAGAGTATATTAATGAAAGCTTAAGACACCACATGTGAGCAACATACCTTGAATTTAATTGATACAGAAGTTCTCTTTTAAATATCCCATCGCGAAAAAAAATGTAAGTACTGTAAAATTATTAGAAATATGTATAAATCTTAACTCTGCCTATTACAAATATTTGGTCAATTACCTCTCAATTCACAGAGCAATGCCAAATAACTCTGGAGCCTACAGATTGACACGAAAACTGGAATATTAAGATAGATAAGAAAGCTGTTGAAAAATGGAGTGACAAAAAACACTCTTGAAAACAAGAAGTGCTTAAAAATGAAGCAAGAAATTACTTGAATAGAAACAATAAAACAATGACCAGAATGAAATAATAGATCCAATAAGTAAACACACAAATGTGTGTAGTGGATAACTATATATATACAAAATGCTCTAGATAATTCTAAAGGCAATGTAGCATTCCAAATGACTTATAGCTCAAGAAATGCCCCAGGTAACTTCAGTAATCAATGAGTGTTCGAGACATCCCTACAGAAGTGTTCTAAATAACACTAATGATGAAAGCATACAGAATAACCTCCAAGACCAAGAAGGGTCTTAAATAGCTGAATGGACCAAGGAATGAGCTCATAACAACATCAAAGACAAAATGGGGTCATTAATAAACACGTGGGCTATGAAAAATTCTACAAACGAGGGAACACTAAGAACTGGTAAATTAAACAAGTGCCTGAAATAGCCTATTGTATCAAAAAAACCTAAAATAACTTTGAT
This sequence comes from Palaemon carinicauda, assembly GCF_036898095.1. Classification (NCBI taxonomy): domain Eukaryota; kingdom Metazoa; phylum Arthropoda; class Malacostraca; order Decapoda; family Palaemonidae; genus Palaemon; species Palaemon carinicauda. Next base: position 118,134,219 of record NC_090746.1, on the reverse strand, counting down.
AACAGATTCCTTGATTACTGCATCAACTAGTATCTCAAATAACTTAAAAAATAACCCTGTGGAGCTGGAATTTCTCCATAGCGGATAACTATATATATACAAAATGCTCTAAATAATTCTAAAGGCAATGTAGCGTGCCAAATAACTTATAGCTCAAGAAATGCCCCAAGTAACTTCAGTAATCAATGAGTGTTCAAGACAACCCTACAGAAGTGTTCTAAATAACACTAATGATGAAAGCATACAGAATAACCTCCAAGACCAAGAAGGGCCTTAAATAACTGAATGGACCAAGGAATAAGCCCATAATAACATAATAGACAAAATGGGGTCGTTAGTAAACACATGGGCTATGAAAATTCTACAAACGAAGGAATACTAAAAACTGGTAAATCAAACAAGTGCCTGAAATAGCCTATTGTATCAAAAAAAACTAAAATAACTTTGATAACAGATTTCTTGATTACTGCATTGACTAGTATCTCAAATAACTTAAAAGATAACCTTGTAGAGCCAGAATTTCTCTATATTCCATTGCTAAAGAGATCCTCACGTAACTCCATAAACCAATGCGGACTACAAAGGGAGTTTTAAGCAAATCAGATTAAGGAGTAAAATCACAAAAGCTTAGTAAATCAAGGCATCACCAAATAACCCACCTTAACCCTAAAATAATTCATAAAACAAGGGGCACTCTACAAGAATGAATGAATGATTTGAAGTTCTCTGGCATCTGATATCGAAGGTCATTGACGCCGAGTACTCTGCAAGAACTTTTTAAACAGACAGTCCCCAAAAAGACTGATTACAGTAATAAAGTGAGGCCTTTATATCCCAAAGTGACTGAAACGTAAATCTGAAACAAATATCTGAAAGCAATCTATAAAAACAGATTGCTCAATACAATTTATAAACACAGATTGCTCAATACAATCTATAAACACAGATTGCTCAATACAATCTATAAACACAGATTGCTCAATACAATCTATAAACACAGATTGCTCAATACAATCTATAAACACAGATTGCTCAATACAATCTATAAACACAGATTGCTCAATACAATCTATAAACACAGATTGCTCATAAACAACTCTATATAACGCAAGGAATGCCAAAAGTAACTCAACAGACCGAAGAACAAACACACGATATCAGAATTTACAATGGAAATACTATAAAAAAGGTTGTATGTCCATGAAAAATCTAAAAGCTCTTGAAACCAAACGTGTCCTTTCAAAACTGTCACCTAGAGGGCCCTAAAAATTTCCTGTCAGTCGAAATCCTGAAACTTATAAAAGCCCTATAAAACTTTGCAAACCTAAATAAGAAAACATTTTGAATTCAAATGTGGAGATCATAACCATTTACATAATTTTCTTTAAAATGTTTACAACTAATAGTGTCTCAAAACGGAAAAGCATAAAAGCATAGATATACTAGTGTCCTTAGGCCAAGTATCCCCAGAAACAAACATGAGAATTTATTTCCATTATTAAGAACTCCAGTAGTTATTGATTGATATTAATTTCATCAAAATATTCAATTATCCAGAAATCCTGAAATATACTGAATTCAATTTCAATACTTTCCTCCAGTAACCATTGGAGGGACTTTCTTAAAATTATTCCATAAAGAAGAGACAAAGAGCAAGCCTTCAGAAAAAAAGACAGATCTAAAGGAAACTATTCTATGAAATCATCATTACATGTACGAATGAGATCCATATAGTATCTTTAATATAAAGAAAACAGAAAACCTACCATGAAAGGAGAAGTAAATTTAAAGCAAGACGAAAATATGTTTCAGGGCTTGATTAGAATAAATATGGAAGCTTTGAATTTTGTAAACCACCTTATTTCCTTAATAGGCTAACATTTACAGCTCATAAAAACAATCAACAACTAACCAAAGATAAAACAACAGCCTTCAGCAAGATCCATGAAAAGAGACTGCAAAAAACTGTCTTTAAAGTATTCCACCGTAAACTCTCCCAGAGAACAATTTTCTGGACTGAACTCTAGTAAATAAATCAGTTACTAGGAATATCAACTTGATAGCTTAAAAAATCTCACCCATAATAATGTATATCATGAGAAATCCTCCAGATTATTCCATATTATAAGTTGGGGTTTCATCAAATTGCAAGAAAAGTGGATCTACACTGAAACTTGCCTATTTACAAAAATGCAACATCTAAGCAGAGAACTCTGAAAAATACTACCAATCGCCATAGGCTCCAAAACATAGTGCAGATGCAACCCTCTAATTGAAGGCAAGGTTTAACGACCAAATAATATTCACATTATAGTGTGACCTATTGGAAAGAAGGGATACAAACTTAGCCTTATAATATCATAAGCTAAAACTCAGGGTAAAAAACCCAGAATTGTTAACCCTTTTACCCCCAAAGGACGTACTGGTACTTTTCACAAAAGCCATCCCTTTACCCCCATGGACGTACCGGTACGTCCTTGCAAAAAAATGCTAAATTTTTTTTTTTTTTTTTCATATTTTTGAGAGAATTCAGGCATTTTCCAAGAGAATGAGACCAACCTGACCTCTCTATGACAAAAATTAAGGCTGTTAGAGCAATTTAAAAAAATATACTGCAAAATATGCTGGGAAAAACATAACCCCCTGGGGGTTAAGGGTTGGAAATTTCCAAATAGCCTGGGGGTAAAAGGGTTAAGTAGCTTTCTAATCTACCAGCCTAGTTTAGTATCCACAGGCGCCACCAAGACCACAATACCATAGAAATACAATGAATAGAAATCATTGTATAACAAATCTCATCACCCAAAAGGACCTCACCTGATTGAGATACTGCTGATAAGTAAAACTGTAGATCACAAGAAAAAATTATGAAAACTTATGATGAAATATTTAAAATTGTAGTAACATATCTTCAACAATGCATGCATTATACCCTATAATCTGAGTGAATATTTTCTCTCTATAATCCATTTTCTTCAAACAAGAGATTTTGACCTAAAAATACCAGAATGTTTGTTTGGGAAAAACTAGCCTTCTAATATCAGTGCCCAAAGTTTTAGTTAGTTTTTTTTCTATAACTGTACTATGATCCTGTTTTTTTTACTTCAAATGCTTTTTACAAAATTTTAAATACTGGGTATTAATTACCTGGAAGTTAAAATTAAGGTAATACTGTATACATAACATCACCCTAAATGTGCTTAGAGGAATTAGAGGAACAGATAACGACAAATTTTCCTGTGAATCTTTCATTTCTGGAAACAAGTCCCAAAATTTGTGTAAAAATACTCCTTACTCTTTTTGATAAAACCAACCAGCCATGTCAAAATTCTAGATGGTCACCATTTTCAAGATAGTCACCATCAAATATAAAGAAATATTGCCTTTTGCTATAAAATTGCAAACACTTGTCCTATTTGTAAGATCTTGGTGTCAAATCATAAATTTTTAACTATATAGAATTCAAATTTGGAGCCATTGACTTATTTGCTGGCTTCCTTGTATCCATAGAGAAGATATCAATGCACAACCAGACTACACTGGATGGTGCTGCTGCAGTGAATCACAGCATGCATGTTCAGTATCAGCTGAATAATTTTTCAGTGTACCTGAATAAGTAGTTTAGTGTCCCAAATTCTGTCTAATAGGCCCCACATCATTTAGATAATGTAGGTTATATTCATTTCATCATAAATGTTTAGCTAGACAGTCATGCCTGAATGGACAGGATGTGGCAGCGCAGGAGAGCTGAGCCTAAGGTAATGGGGCAATACATTCCTTTGCATGTAGTTACCTAGATGGTGTACAGATCATATGTAACTTGAATGATATTGCATATGCAATTGAGCTAGTGTTGGTAATATTTACTTATTTCTGAACCTACCTGAACCCATACCTTATTGTGCAGGATTATGATCCAGATGATAAATAATGAACCCTTGGCCTTGATTCATTAAATACAGATAATTATCATGCTGAGATACATTGAATACTCTTCACCAAGATACCAAATACAGATCCAGGACCATGTAAATTACTGACTGACTTGAGAAAGTGCTCTTGCCAGAAGAAGAGTGAAGAGCGCAAATCATTTCATGCACAACAACCAAAAGAACATAATGGCTATGCTAGAATTGCCTCTAATATTCTCCTCTTTCACACAATTAATGAGATGGTTGTTGTCTGGATCCAGCTAGACTTGATGATGGTGCTGTCACAGATGAAACCGTGAAACTGCAAAGAACCATCCTTAAAGGCAAAACATGTTTCATGACTGACAACCCCATCCTCAGAACTCATTCAAGTTATGAAGATTAACATCAATAACAGACCTTATGAATGTCCCCAAACTTTAAATGATGGAAAACTTCTTGATAGACTCAGCAGTGGAAATGATATTGTGCAGGAACTTGAATAACATTTTGCATGCTTGAGAAACCTGTACAATAGAGAGAGGACATACATCAAAGCCACTAAAAGACTGGAAGAGGAATGTGCATCTGAGGAGGATGTCTACCCACAGACTTCTCAAGAGCTAGTCACATATCAAGTGGAGAACAGCAGATCTGTTCCATCATGCAGACATAGTTCACTTATATGCCCGGTGCCTGGAACAGCAAGGTGTTGATGCACCTGCCATCAATTTAAGATCTAAGGAAAATCTGCTGTCAGAAATATGAGTTGGAAGCCTATAAACAGGGAAGAGCTGTTCTTCGGGCTTTCCAGAAAAATGAGGGCTTAGCCATATCAGTATCCGACTATTATAGAGAAGCTATTATCCTTAGCAAAGCGACTACCTTCTTGCAAACACATATGCTGGACCACAACTCCACATTTGATGGAACCTTCTATGCAGAAAGCATCGAGCAGGCCATTCCACCCACTCTTTATCGGTTTGTGGTAATGCTTGAACACGAAGCAGACATCAAATCTCAACCGAAGTTTATCCGATTAAAGACAGGTCTAGCAATTCCTCAGCTGTTTCAGTACAACTGCTATGCAAGGTGCAAAGATGAAGCAGAAACTCACTGAAACTCCAAAAACAGAGAGACTCCATTCCCTGTTTACATGGGGGTTGTTCATCTACGCAGATCAGAAAGAGAAAATTGTTGAATATGCTTAATGAAAACAGAAACAGAATTTCATACAACAAGGAATCCCATCTCACTGCCATTCTTGAGAGCCAAGTTACAACCCCTGAGGCAGATGCCAATATCATTGATGGTGCAGCATTAGTGAATATTCAGCCTTTAAGAAGTTTAAAGATGTTTGAAGAGTAAGCAGTGCTTGATGTTTTTCCTACAGTGCAAGCATACGCTACCCAGTACAAGAGAACAGACATTGTGTTTGATGTCTTAAGGCATCTTGCCTGAAAACAGAAACTAAATCAAAGTGAGGATGCAAGGTGATAAGCGAAGGCAAAATTCCCTCAAACTGGCAAAACTTCCTGAGAGAAAAGGATAATAAAGCCGAGCTGTTCATATTTCTGGTTGGTATGATTGCCTGTGTGGCCATATCTAATGTGTTTATTATTATTAAGGAAGAAGATACTGTCAGCAACCACACTATAAGTCTGGCTGGGTCGGCACCATGCAGTCATGAAGGAAAAAACTGATATGCAGGCAGATCTTTGTGTATGGTAGACATGCAACAAAAGAAGGCAGCAAAGTCATCATGGTCAAAGCCAGCAGCACAGATGTTGTCATTATAGTCAATGTTCTACAGGCACTTCAAGAGCTAGGCTGGCAGATGCGGGTTGGCTTTTGTAAAGGACAGAACCTTAGGTAGGTTCCTGTACATCGACTTGTATGACTTGTATTGCACTTTACCAGAAAAATGCAAAGGCATGCTCTTCTCCCATGCCTTCACTTGGAGTGATGTTGTTTCAGCATTCAGTGGCAAAGGGAAGAGGACAGCTTGGCAAACCTTAGATTTTTGTGTTGACACTTTCGTTGTAAGCAGCAAACTTAGCCAGTAACCTCCAGTAGTGAATAACAAAGACCTCTAGACCTTGGAGAGGTTTGGGGTCATGATGTATGACAGATCTGGCACAGATGAAGGAATTGATGATGCAGGTTGGATATGTCTGATTGGAAGAAGTACCTATACAAAGCCATTTCTAAAACCCAAAAATTGCTCTAGCAGTGTGCAAAGCATGTTGTCTACCAGGTGGTTGCATCTGGAATCAGTCAATAGTATATCAACCAGAAATGCAGATTTCTGCCAAGTGGAGTTGGACTAAAAAATATCTGTGGTAGATCGTTTAGGCAGAGTTACCAACAGCTGACCAAGTTTGAATGCAAGCAAAAATGCCGAAGTTAATGCAGATGCTAATGCTTTGGTCTGATATACAAGACACTGTGCAGCTGGAGATGAGAGGTTTAGAACAGCTGTGATAAACCCATCCAAGCAGCAAGAAAATATGTGGCATAAAAATATAGGCCTACTCAATACATTTATGTACATCCATCAACATATCGGACTGATGGCGCGATGCCTATATGGGCACTTTTTACCCTATTCATGAATCTGGGACTGATATCATGGTACAAGGAAGCTAAAGTAGGTACATATTTCCAAATTTGGATTGTACATAGTGAGAAATGCATGATTTGACACCAAAATCACTCAAATAGGACAAGTCTTTGCAATTTTCTAGCAAAATGAAATATTTCTGTACATTCAATGGGGTCAATCTTAAAAAAGCCTCCATCTTGAATTTTTAAATGGCTAACCAGTTTTAACAAAAGACCAATTCCAAGGAATGTTTGTGCCAATTTTTGCTTGCTACAGGAAACGGAGGATTGTTGCCGTTATCTGCTTCACTAAATGGCATCGAGGTTAAATCAAAATTAGAATTAAATAGAATACAGCTATGAATTATATAACCCATTCCTATACTTACTCATGATAAAACAAGGCACAACCAACAATCCTATACTACATATAACTAAAAAAATATCATTAAGGAATTTTCTATTGTTGACAATACAGTATCAAGAGCAAAATTTAATAATGAGGCTTCTAGTGAATTTAGTATGATCCAGGATAGCACAAGACTGAGATATTGACCAAAGTTGTTGATGAAGCGATTCAATAATATTTTAAGTTGTAAGTAAATAATAATTTGTTCCTTGTTAATTTTCAAATACAAAACTGACAATAACATTTATGATAGTTAATCAGTTTACTGTAACGTAAAATGAAAAGTATATGGCACACACAGCAACAGGTTTTAGGATTTAAAGTAAATTGAGTACTTTTGCATTGAACTTGGAACAGCTAAAATATTAATTAATGATTATCAAAGTACTTAGGGCCTCACTATAAAAAATCTACACAATATCGAAAACTATTCATTCTCCCTACACCTAAAACTATGGCGTGTATAATTTTTTTTCTTGAAGTCACAGTTCCTATATTCACTTGTAGAGTTGAACAGAACTTTCCTTTTGATTAATATCACCATTATATGTACTCTGTTATTTGTTGACTTCAAGCAAGCAACCCACATTATCCTGAAACAGAAATATTTCATGAATTACTACGCCTACAATTAAGGAAAAATAAGATGTATTAATTGGCGAACTCAAACATATGATAAAATATCAGATACAAACTAATATTAGTTGAAATTAGAGCAATAAATAATTTTGCTTTTCATAGCTATTTTTTCATGAAAATCAATAGAAACATCCACACATGCATTCATGAGATTATGTTTATAAAAAAATGTTTTATCATGTGATCTAAATAAATATTTTTGATTTCATATAAACAGGTCCTTCTTTACACTTTTCTGATATAAATCTTCCAAATATACCAGAGAAAGATAAAAGCATGGAATGCAGAGGTTACTACCCTCGCGCGAGCACCTTGTGGGTGTCGTGTATACATCAGGGGCATGTGAAAACCACTATTCACAGGCTGTCTTCCATTTAGATAATTCCTTCATCAAAGGGAAGGGCCATAACAGAGGCCCTAGAAACCACACTTGGACCACGTCACCGACACCTAACACGAGCGCCCTCTAGGACATCCTTCTGCAACAGACTTGATTGATGAGTTTCCTAAAAAAAAAAAATAGTATTTATAGATGGATACTGGCTTTAACAAATGCAAAGTATGGTATCTATTGGTTAGCACAAAATTGTCTAAAAATTATAAAGAACATTTCAAGAAGCAATTGAAGGAGTAACATTTAACATATTAGATAATTCAAGACTCCTTGACATTTATTAATATCAAACTAAACAATTATAATCCCTATAATTTTTGTCTAAATTAACTAACATGTACTATAGTCCTATAGTCCATTTCTTTTAGCGATGCAGATTTGCACCGACTCGCAACGGTGTCCTTTTAGCTCGGAAAAGTTTCCTGATCGCTGATTGGTTAGAATTATCTTGTCCAACCAATCAGCGATCAGGAAACTTTTCCAACTAAAAGGGCACCGCGGCGAGTCGGTGCAAATATGCCTCGCTAAAATAAATGGACTATAGTAAACTGTTCCATTTACCAAAGATTTCGTTAATACAAACGTTTACAGTAATTTCAATATTCAACTGATATGTTTATGTAACCTTTATGTACATAATAAAAACTTTCAAACTTCAAAATTCATAATTACAAGATTTTCTTTAATGGTAGATTTCTTTTATGACCATTTCAAATTGTAAAAAAAAAGAAACTGACTCAACACAATTAATTTAGAATGGTAGTTTACTTCAATCAAAATTTAAAAAGAAACTTGTCTAAAACCTGTATAAATTTTTCATATTTCGTATATACAACTGATAGCTGAATTACTAAAACCTGAAATACAGTACCTTTATCAATAACCACCTACATACTTACATAAATATATTCATCTGTACACATATATACTGCAACATCAACAAATGTAGCCGTTTCTAGCCCACTAAAAGAATAAGGCTTCAGACATGTCCTTATTCATGTCTGCGGTTTGGCCATTTCCTGACTAGTACAGCTTTGCTGATCATGGCGATATGCAAACCCTTTCCCCCAGTTAAGCAATACACACACATATATGTGTGCTTTACAGTTCATTATAAAAAAACTTAAAACTAATATTACTCGTTTGCAACTACGTGTATTCTAAATAAAGTTTATCCTTAACCACTCAAGGAGATATTTTCAGTAATTACCAGGTAAATCTATAGGTGGTAGTCTAGTCAAGCTAAAGAACAAATCTTCAAAACATTCAGGAAGAAAAGTCCAAATATATCTATAAAAAACAGATTTAATCAAAGTACTGTATACAAATTTAACCATTAAGAATGGTTCAATTCCAAGAAATATTTAGTGTTTGTTCTATTTCTTGAGAATGTTATAATTTACTTGCCTTGAAAATTACAAGCTTAACAGTTTCTTTTCAGTAAACCTAAACTCAAAATCCTATTTGCAAATGTATATCATGATAAATATCTGCAGAGAAACCTAGGAAGACAATTTTCTAACCATTACTTTTTTATATAAAAAAGACAAATTTGAAAGTTATTTGTATTTTTCCTAACTATACAAACTTTGAAATCTTTACTGTGTATATATTACTTTAGGAAAAGCTAAAACTGGCCATAAACATGACAAATTCGAAGATAATTTGTATTTTTCCTAACCATACAAACCTTAGCTATTTACAAAGGGTTTACTTTTAGCGCAGCTGAAATGACGAGCCAATAGTTTTTAACGAGGGTTAATTACCCCCGCGCTAGTTAGCGGGGGGTGGGGAAGGGTAGCTTGCTACCCCTCCCCCCTCCACACACCGGTGACTTGCTTCACTTCACTTAGAGGTAGGACTTGACTTGGGGGTCAGGGATGGCGGGCACATATGTGTAAATAGCTAAGGTTTGTATGGTTAGGAAAAATACAAATTATCTTCGAATTTGTCATTTGTTCCGTAACCGAAATACAAACCACGCTATTTACAAAGGGTGACTTACCCCTTAGGAAGGGTGGAAAGTCCCCAGCCTTACTGACTTCGGCTTGCCCGGGGGCTCGATCCCTTAGTGAGCAGCACTAGAGAGAGGGAGCCCCTGTACCTCACAGGTTCCTAGCATCGCTAGGAACGAGTGGCCTACATAAGTAGTGTGAGGAGGAGAGTGTGACTCGTCCTATGAAGTTGACCTTGAGACCTTCAGATAGGAATTCTAGGATAGGACGTTCCCCATACCACCTCGTCAGGGTATGGGAGACGCAACAGTATTAAGCTTAATACTAGGAGCACAAAGAAGCATGGGTTACCTGCAGAGGTCGAGGTCAGCTATGCGAGGACCAGGATGCTGCTTCCCCAAGAGAGGGGAGAATGAAGAAAGAAGTAAGGGTCAGACATACTCTTTCATTCACACAGACTAAGACCGGGTAACAACGCCCTCAACCTACTGCTACTTGTCCAAAAAGGAGCCTGAGGTTAGACCAGCTGTTGTGCAGCCACCACAGGGCCGATAGAGAACGTATCGAGGCTCCTGTGGGTCACGTCTTGCAGGTAGTGGGCTGTGAAGGTCGTTTGACGCTTCCAGACCCCCGCTTGAAGTACCTGCGTCACAGAGAAGTTTCTCTTGAAGGCCAGGGATGTAGCAATACCCCTGACATCGTGGGCCCGAGGGCGACGTGACGGAGGAGGGTCAGGATTCAGGGCATGGTGGATAACCCTTCGAATCCAAGCAGAGATGGTGTTCCTTGTGACCCTCCTCTTTGTCCTGCCTGTGCTCACAAACAAAGCTCGCACATGAGGACGGACTGCAGCCGTTCTCCTCAAGTAGTACCTCAGACACCTCACTGGGCATAGTAGCAGCTGGTCTGGGTCGTTTGTTACAGAACGGAGACTCGCGATCCTGAAAGAGTCGAACCGAGGATCCGGCACTCCAGGATTCTGAGTCTTGGCCACAAACTCAGGGACGAACCTGAACGTTACCTCCCCCCATCCCCTTGAATGGGCGATGTCGTACGAGAGACCATGAAGTTCACTAACTCGCTTGGCCGAGGCCAAGGCGAGTAGGAAAGCCGTCTTCCAAGACAGGTGGCGATCGGAGGCCTGGCGTAATGGCTCGAAGGGAGGTCTCTTGAGAGACCTGAGAACTCGAACCACGTTCCAAGGAGGGGGTCTCACTTCCGACTGGGGGCAGGTAAGCTCATAGCTACGTATGAGTAAAGAGAGTTCTAGCGATGAAGAAATATCCACGCCCTTCAATCTGAAGGCCAAGCTTAAGGCTGAGCGATAGCCTTTCACTGCCGAGACAGAAAGGCGCATTTCTTCTCGCAGATACACAAGGAAGTCCGCTATTGCTGGAATAGTGGCATCGAGTGGAGAGATACCCCTTCCACGACACCAACCACAAAAGACTCTCCACTTCGCTTGGTAGACTCCCTCAGAGGACCTTCGCAGGTGCCGAGACATTCTCTCCGCAACCTGTTGCGAAAAGCCTCTCTCCGCGAGGAGACGCTGGATAGTCTCCAGGCGTGAAGCCGAAGCGAGGCTACGGCCCTGTGAGGGACACCGGAGTGGGGTTGTCTGAGAAGCTCGTGTCGTGGAGGAAGCTCCCTTGGGAGTTCCGTCAGGAGTTGCAGAAGGTCCGGAAACCATTCCGCGTGATGCCATAGCGGAGCTACTAGAGTCATGGAACAGTTGACCGATAGTCTGGTCCTGTTGAGCACCCTTCTCATCAGACAGAATGGTGGGAAGGCGTACACGTCGATGTTGTCCCACCGTTGCTGGAAAGCATCTTGCCAGAGTGCCTTGGGGTCCGGGACTGGTGAGCAGTACAGGGGCAGCTTGAAGTTCAAGGCTGTCGCGAACAAGTCCACCGTCGGGGAACCCCACAAAGTCAGGACTTTGTTGGCTATCTGAGGATCCAAAGACCACTCGGTACTCACTATCTGTGAAGCCCTGCTCAGACTGTCGGCGAGCACATTCCTCTTGCCAGGAATGAAGCGAGCTGATAGTGTTATCGAGTGGGTTTCGGTCCACCTCAGAGTCTCTACTGCAAGATGGGATAGCTGTTGCGAAAAAGTGCCTCCCTGCTTGTTGATATAAGCCACTACCGTGGTGTTGTCGCTCATCACCACCACGGAGTGACCCGCCAGGAACCGTTGGAACTGTTGAAGGGCCAGAAAGACGGCCTTCAATTCTAGCAGGTTGATGTGTAGGCACTTTTCTGATTCTGACCAAAGGCCTGAGGCCCTCTGGTTCAGAACGTGCGCCCCCCACCCTTCTTTTGACGCGTCCGAAAACAGAGTCAATTCCGGGGGAAGGACGAGAAGACTCACTCCCTTTCGCAGGTTCTCGTCGGCCAGCCACCACCGCAAGTCCGTCTGTTCCAGAGACCCCATTGGGATCAGAGTGTCCGGGGAATCGGATCCTTGATTCCACCGGGACTTGAGCCGCCATTGAAGGGATCTCATCCTGAGGCGGCTGTTTGGAACCAGACGGGCCAGGGAGGATAGGTGGCCCAAGAGACGCAACCACGATTGGGCGGGGAGTTCTTTTCGCCTGAGGAAAGGTTCCGCCACCCTCCTCAGCCTTGCTATCCGGTCGTCTGATGGAAAGGCTTTGTGGAGATTGGTGTCTATTAGCATGCCTAGATAAACCAGTCGTTGGGACGGCTGCAGAGAGGACTTCTCGAGGTTTACCACGATCCCCAGATCCTGGCAAAGATCTAGAAGCCTGTCTCGGTGTCGAAGAAGGGTCGACTCCGAGTCTGCTAGGATCAGCCAATCGTCTAGGTAACGAAGGAGACGAATGCCGTTCCTGTGCGCCCAAGTCGAAATCAGGGTGAACACTCTGGTGAACACCTGAGGAGCTGTGGAGAGACCGAAACACAGCACCTTGAACTGGTAGATCTTGTTGTCTAGGCAGAATCTCAGGTACTTCCTGGAAGACGGATGGATTGGGATCTGGAAGTACGCATCCTTTAGATCCAGTGTACACATGAAGTCTTGTGGTCTCACCGCAAGTCTGACCGTGTCTGCTGTCTCCATGCTGAACCGGGTTTGTTTGACAAACCTGTTCAGAGCCGAGAGATCGATGACGGGTCTCCAGCCTCCAGTAGCCTTCTTTACAAGAAAGAGTCGACTGAAGAAGCCTGGAGAGCCGTCCACGACCTCCTGGAGAGCACCCTTCTCGAACATGGTCTTGACTTCGGCCTGAAGGGCCAGCCCCTTTGCCGATCCCATGGCATAGGAGCTCAACGACACTGGATTCGCTGTCAGGGGAGGTTGAGATGACGTGAACGGGACGCGATAACCTTGGCCGATCACTGAGATCGTCCAAGCATCGGCCCCGAGATGTTGCCACCTGCGGACGCAACGCTGAAGGCATCCCCCCACAGGTGGACACGCAGGGGGACTGCCACCCCTAGGGCTTGCGGCCGCGGCCGCCACCCCTAGAAGTCTTGCCTCCCCTGGAGGACTTACCACCCCTCTTGACCTTGGCTGGAAAGGGCTGGGGCTTAGACACCACTTTCTTAGCTGCCGGTGCCTGTTTTGGAGCCTTACGAGGCTGTTGCTGCTGTTGTGGCGGGGCTGGAGGCTTATAGGGCCGAGTTGTAAGGGCCCTGTGGAGGAGGGAGTCCGTGCTGGATTTCCTCCACCTCTCAGCCGTTCGCTCCAAGTCTTGAGGCTCAAACAGGCTCTCCCCCAGGAGGGAGGCATGTCGGAGCCTACACACATCTACGGCGGGGACCTTCGGATGGAATCTCTCGGACACAGCATCGCGACGCTTCAACACCGAGTTGGCCCACAGAGTGGTAACCTGGTGCGCCAAGAACTCGATGGAGCGGGTGCCCGAGAGCAAGAAGGTCTCTAGGGCCTTCCTATTGGTCTCCTTGGACAAGTCCTCAGATCGCAATAGGATGCCCAGAGATCCTAACCAGAAGTCCAGCCACGAAGTGGCCTGCATGGCACACTTAGCGACCTTCTCGTGGTTAAGGATCTCTGCCGCCGAGAACGACACCTGCCGGGCAGAGAGTTTCTCCAAGGGAACTCCCTTCGCCAGCTCCTCCACAGAGTGATGGAGAGGAAGAGCGAGGTTGTGCTCACCCAGGATCTCGAAATACCTCCTCTGCTGAAGGCGAGGAGGAGGGATGAGTTTGTTCCCGGCAGTGGAACGACTGGAGGAGGCAAGAAGTGCGAGCTGAGCATTGGCCCTAGCTCTGGCACTCTTCAGCCCCCGAGACCAGGGCAGAGCTGCACTGGTCTTAGGGGCCTTCCGAACGTCGAACACTTCATCCAGAATCGTGTCTTTGCCTTCACGGGGGGGGATGACTGGATCCGTAAGACTGTTAAGTTGCCTTATCAGGCTTAGGACCTGCCAGAAGGCATGTTCGGACTCTTGCTGTTCTCCTCCCTGCGGGCTGGCAGCTAAGTCTCCTGCCCCAGGAATCTCTTCCTGGGGTGATACGTGGACATTCCCCTGGGTAGTCGTGGGTTCCTGTCGAATCCTTGCAGAGGATTTAGGGATGGTCTTGGAATCCTTGGGCTCCCTCCTAGGAGGGATACAGGATCCCAACAACGAGGTTCGAGGGGCCCCTTCCTCACGAGACGATTCTCCTGCCTGAAGCGAAGTCTCCCCCCCTGGTGCCGAGGGGAAGACTACCGGTCCACTGGACTCACCTGAGGACGGAAAGGCCTCGTCCACGGGAGAAGGAGAGAGTACTCGTGCAGGAGAGGGGACCCTCGAGACCGACCTCTTGGGAACCAACTTCGCCCTGGGGGAAGTCACCACGAAGTCCACTCCTCTCTTTCTCTTCAGCGTAGGAGAGACAGCCGCTGGTTTGTTACCCTGGCCGGCGAGTGCTGGTTTCATAACCCTCACTAACGCCCGTGCCAGCGGACCAAACCAAGTCTGCTGCTCAAAGGACACAGAGTCCGAAATCCTCGCTAAGGTGAAAGGGATCGGGCGATCCTTTGGAGTGGACACGACGGTACCTGCCTGAAAAGAAGGTGGGGAAGAATGCTGTAATGACCTGTCCTCGTCCTGCAATACCAACCTGTGCTTGGATGGAGGTGATCCCGAGTGCCGTCTAGGAGCACGCGTCCCTGCTGCTACCACCGGCTGTGGAATTCGCCGCGAACTATGGTCGCGCGAGGGTGAACGGTCGCGCAAAGGCGAATGGTTGCGCGGGTGATCGCGCGGGCGCGCAGGCGAGCGGTCGCGCGGGCGCGCAGGCGAGTGGGCGTGAGGGTGGGCAGGTAAATGAACACGTGTCCGAGGCGACGAACGCAAGCGATGGCGCGACGGCGAGGGATCGTGCTGCCGCGTAGGTGAAGAAGATCGCTGGCGATAATGACCACGTGATGGTAAGCGATGGCGAGCAGCATGTGTAGGTGAATGATCGCGCGCAATAGGGCGGTCGTTCAGGGTTGCGCGATGAGGAGCAGCATGCGTAAGCGGGCGATCGTTCAGGGTTGTGCGATGGCGAGCAGCATGCGCAGGTGAATGATCGCGTGAAAGGGTGCGATGGTGATCAGCATCCGCAGGAAGGCGATCGTTCAGGGTTGTGCGATGAGGAGCAGCATGCGTAAGCGGGCGATCGTGCAGGGTTGTGCAATGGCGAGCAGCATGCGCAGGTGAATGATCGCGAGAAAGGGTGCGATGGTGATCAGCATCCGCAGGAAGGCGATCGTTCAGGGTGTTGCGATGAGGAGCAGCATGCGTAAGCGGGCGATCGTGCAGGGTTGTGCGATGGCGAGCAGCATGCGCAGGTGAATGATCGCGAGAAAGGGTGCGATGGTGATCAGCATCCGCAGGAAGGCGATCGTTCAGGGTGTTGCGATGAGGAGCAGCATGCGTAAGCGGGCGATCATGCAGGTTCGTGCGATGGCGGGCAGCATGTGAAGGTGATCGCTGGCGAACTGGTGATCGCTGGCGAGCTGGTGATCGCTGGCGAGCTGGTGATCGCTGGCGAGCAGAAGGTCGACGCGTGTCCTGTGAGAGGATAGGTTCACGAGCAGGAACGGGAAGATCGCTGGCGCGTTGGCGAACATGTGTTTCTGACACACGCGCAGCACGATGTTGCGTAGCCACAGGACTAGGTGGATGGTGAGCAGGGAGTTCAGCAGGAACTAAAGGGTGGTCAGAGACCGCAGGGCGATGGTCCTCAAATGAGCGCTGACGCTCGGAAGAGAGCTGACGAGCAGGAGAGCGCTGGCGAGGGGGGCGAACCTCAGGAGAGAGCCGACGAGCAGGTGAGCGTCGGCGAGCAGGAGAGTCTTGGCGAGCAGGAGATCGTCGACGAGCAGGAGATCGCTGGCGAGCAGGAGATCGCTGGCGAGCAGGAGATCGCTGGCGAGCAGGAGAGCGCTTGTGCGCTGGCCCTGCTCGCGTAAGGGAAGAATCCCTTAGCCCCGAAGGGACCGTTGCCCGTCGGGTGACGAGTTCTCCAGAAGGCGAAGATCCGGCAGGAGATGGTGAGCGGTCTGCAGAGAGGTTCATCGGTTGAGGCTGACGAGGAGAGTCCCCCCCGGAGGACGAAGACCCAAAAAGGCGCCTCTTAGTCCCCCTGTAAGGGGAAGGGAGGCCCTTGTGGCGTAGAGGGCGGTGAGCCTTACGGCGGAGGCGGCCTCGGGGGAGATCGTCGGGACCATCGGTCCTCCGAAGGGGAGTCTCCTTCAAAACACTTCTCTCAGAAGGAAGCTGGGCAGCAGTCGAGACCGAAGGACTCACTTCCCCCTTCGAAGGATGCACGGAAGGAGGAGGAGAGCCTAGAGCACCATCACCAGCAACAGCACCTGCGTCGGAAGGCCCAGCCACGTCGGAGGCCTCTGTCACCACGACGTCGACAATAGACAGAGGGTCTACCTCCGCTACCACCGGCGACTGTTTAACAGCGGCCCCCAACGAGACAAGGTCAATAAGAGCGACCCTGGAGGGCAAGCCCTTAAGCCCCAGGGACGACCAAATCTGTAACAGATCATCACTGGATAAAGTATTATTATCAATAACCTCCCCCGGAGGAGGAGGGGGAACCGCCTCGCTATGGGAGGCGACGCCCTCTCCCCCCACCGAAGGTAGGGAAACAGAACAAGGGCCTGCGCTCCCACTCGGACGACTCTCCTTAGGAGGCGGACGAGGGGGAGCTTCGGAGGAGGTTTGGGCGGCGGAAGAAGAGTCCCGAGAACCTTCCTCCTTCAAGGCTAACCCCGGAGGAGAACGGTCTCTCTTGGACTTCTTCTTACGCCGACGGCCAAACCTCTCCCACTGGGAGGCAGACCACTCCCTGCACTCACGGCACATGTTATCCTGGTCGCACCGTCGGCCCCGACATTGAGGGCAGAGGGTGTGAGGATCCGTAATCACGTCCGACATGAAAGTCCCACAAGGACGGCCGGCAACTCCAGGGCATGTACGCATATTAAATAAAAGAAAATAACTGAAGGTCAACTTCCAACCAATCACACAAGCTGAAAAGAAAAAGAAGAAAATTAAAGGCTGTCACGAAGGCGATGAACAGACACGTCTGATCACCGCCGAGCCAAAAGTGAAGTGAAGCAAGTCACCGGTGTGTGGAGGGGGGAGGGGTAGCAAGCTACCCTTCCCCACCCCCCGCTAACTAGCGCGGGGGTAATTAACCCTCGTTAAAAACTATTGGCTCGTCATTTCAGCTGCGCTAAAAGTAAACCCTTTGTAAATAGCGTGGTTTGTATTTCGGTTACGGAACAAATTTATGCGAGGTATAACAACTCACCGCTAGAGAGCAGGGGGGTAGAGGAGTATAGACCAGCCACCCTGCTCACACACACACCAATTGTATTATGTCACTTTTGATTGCAGGCAGGACTTACAGGGAGAAGTGTAAATAAAGAGCTCAAGGTTTGTATAGTGAGGAAAAATACAAATTTCTGTACTTTCAAATTTGCTATTTGTTCCAAGACACAATACAAACCCTTTCATTCTTTACTGTGGAGACTCCCCGTTAGGTGGATGGAAGTTCTAACCCAACTGGCTGGGAATTTGACCAGGGGTAAAACTCTGTGCTTCATGCGAGCATAATAGAGGCACCCTGGCACCTTGCTAACTCTCAAAAATGTGCGAGAGCTGATAGCCAGGGATACTAGTGTGAATGTGTGAGAACTAAGCACTGTGACTTGACCAGGTAAGGATTCCTGTAGTGGTACACTTCGCTTACTTAACTAGACATTGCCAGACTCCCCATGCAGGGAGAATAGGGACATAAATATATTTCATATTTCACGCTATACGAGGGATATGGTTCTTGCTTACGGAGCTTCACAGGTGCTGTGTCCCAAGGAGGGGGAAGATAACAGAAGAGGAGGTCAGTCTCTTTACCATTCATCCCAGACTGATCCTGGGTAACATCTGCTCTCACCCAACTGCTACTTGTTCAGCAAGGGAGCCGATTATCTTAAACCACATGTTGTGTAGGCACCCCAGGACCTTTGGAGAAGGTATCCAGATTCCTGTGCATTACATCTTTCAGGTAATGGGCTGTGAAGGTTATCTGACACTCCCAAACACCTGCTTGATGTACCACTGCTGCAAAGAAATTCTTTTTAAATGCCACAGATGTATTAACACCCCTAACATCATGAACTCTGGGTCTATGACTTTGTGAAAGAGAGTCTGGATTCAAGGCCTGATCTATGGCCTGATGAATCCAAAATGAGATTATATTCTTCGAGACTCTCCTCTTGACCCTGCCCCCTTTTACTAAAAGCTTATGTGTGGGTGACCTCCTACAGTTCATTCAAGATAATTCCTCAGAGCTCTCACAGGACAAAGTAACAATTGATCTGGTTTACCGGTTACAATACTGAGACTCTCAATCCGGATGAGTCCAAACCTAGGGTACACTACAGCCAGATTTTGAGTTTTAGCTATGAACCCAGAAACAAAGTTGAATGTTACCTGCCGCAATCCCTTGAATGGGCTATGTCGTAAAGAGACCATGTAACACGCTGACTCTCTTGTCGGAGGCCACGGTGAGAAAGAAAACCATTTAAAGTGTCAAGACGCAATCTGATGACTGATGCAGCGGTTCATATGGTGCTCCTTTCAGGGTTCGTAATACACGAACTACATTCCGAGGTGGTGGTCCGACTTCCTGCTGAGGGCAGCTAAGATTGAAACCCCATATGAGGAGAGAGAATTCCGTTGAAGAGGAGATGTTACCTTTGTTCAGTTTCAAGGCTGAGCGACCTTTCACCACCAAGATTAAGCAGTTTTCCTCCTGGAAGTACAATAGGAACCCTGCTGTCACAGAGATAGTGGCGTCAAGAGGAGCGATACTCCTTCCATGACACCAACCACAAAAGATTGCCCACTTCACCTGGTAGAAGGTAATTCTAATAGTCAGGCCTTCTCCATTATGAAGCTCAATACTACACAGTATTCTAGAAGTTTTATTCCAGCTGTGACCAAGTTTTGGAATGATCTTCCTAATCGGGTAGTTGAATCAGTAGAACTTCGAAAGTTCAAACTTGCAGCAAATGCTTTTATGTTGAACAGGCTTACATAAGTCTTTTTCTAGTTTATATATGACATACCTGTTTTGATGTTACTATTTTTAAAATCATTTATTATTAATTTTCTCTCATCATTTTATTTCATTATTTCCTTTCCTCACTGGGCTATTTTTCCCTGTTGGGGCCCTTGGGCTTATAGCATCTTGCTTTTCCAACTAGGGTTGTACTTTGGCTAGTAATAATAATAATAATAATTACAATAATAATAATAGTGTTTGCTGACATTTGGTGCAGGGTAAAATGATAATGTTTTTTGCAAGAAGTTGCTTAAATATGATTTGATAAATTGATTAGCTTGTGTTACTTTTACTTTCCATTGAACCTAGAAGTTTAGATCTCTTGAAAGAAATTGCAAAAATCAAGTGCTGGAAGGAAAATTGTAATATTAATAATAGATCCTCTCATAGTAATCAGATTTGCCTAAAATATCAAACAAGGGACATCAGATCAAATCAAATTATGAATAACTTAAGTTTTGGGCATATGGGAAGAGAAATACTTTTACAAATATTTTTTTTAATGATATGAATTCCAAGACAACATTGTAATTATTCAACAAATATTCTACTACACAATATAGGTTTAAGAAATATGGCATTCTATGGTCCTAAGGTAAAATGTTTAAAATCTAACCTTGCATCAGCTACTACATCGATAAGACTATTTTGAGGATTTACCTTTTGAGAAACATTTTTATTTCTAGAATGACCTGGAATTATATAGATATAAAACTAATGATGTATAGTAATGGCAAAGTCTATGACCATCTCGCTAAATATCTAAGAACAATTCCAAAATTAAGAGAATTTCTGCAATACCTGTACTGGACTTTTTCAAATAGTATATATTTAACACTATATTGTACATAAGCTACCCTGAATAAATCTTTATTAACTACTCTTGAACAAAAAAATCTTGATGAAAATTTGAACTTATCTTTAAACTGATGTCAGTTGAATCTTACGGCCACCATCCCTGTTATCAGCGCTGATATATACATGATCAATTTAATCTTGTGACATCAACGTTCCTTTAGCTTCCATCTTCTTTCCATATAATTAAGGGAATTGGATTGCCCACTGGAGCAAATTCTGTTTGCTGACTTTGGTTTTTTGGATATCCAATGTGCAGGTAAATAAATGCACCTGAAAGAAAAATAAAATATACTCTGAAGTTTCTTCACTAAGGCTTAAAGTGACTCTTGATAATTCGATACATGGCTACTTTTTAGGATTAAAGTATTCATTAAAATAACTGGCATATCCAACTTCCTACTTTAGAGATCAAAATATCTAAGACATCTTTGAACCTTCAACCTGACCACACTGTGGTGATCTAAAAAGAACATGCTAATATCCTGAGTTTGTGAAAAACAAGATTAAGACAAAGTTCAGCTTGGATAATTGTCCAGATCTACAGTAAAAACCATGTATATGATACCGGTGCTTGATATTAATTAGGTTGGCTAGGGCCTTTGTATCGGCCCATCCCTTTGACGAAGGAATTAACTAAATGGAAGACAACCTGTGAATAGTGGATTTCACGCGCCTTTGCTTTATACACGACACCCAAAAGGTGCTCGCGCGAGGGTTGTAACCTCAGCATTCCATGCTTTTATCTTTCTCTGGTATAATTGGAAGGTTTTATCAGAAAAGATATATAAGAAGGACTCTTTTCACCGGGCGCCACAGGTCTCTCCCCAGAAATAGATTTTTCCTTCGTCAAAATCCCTTGATTAATTCCTAACACAATGGTTTTACGAGTAAAGTACTATTTTTGATAAAGCTATCAGCACAATCATTGCATTAATAATATGGCATTTGAAACATTAAAGACCGAATGAAACTAAAATTTTACAATTATATTGGTGAATAGATTTAGTAGGTATAAGTATATTTCTGATAAATTCTCGAGGGCAAGTATAAAAGGTGGAGGATATAATAATCTTTTCCAATACTTTACCTATCATATGATACTTTAAAGAACTAACTTTTATGTTACTAGGATTAAAGCCAGAGAGCTTTAATTATCTGACTGATAGTAATAAGCCAATTATAGATAAATTAGGTCTCTTAGCTACTCACAGACTCTGTCTAATCATTGTTGTTATGTGGTCAACTAATCGTTCTATGGAATATCCCAAAATGCAAGTTGTTTATGAGCTATAAATCTTTCAATGTTTACTTTTTAAAGGATTTTTTCTACATTAATATCTTCCGACATGTACACAAATGAGGACTGTACAAATATGACAAATTCGAAGATAATTTGTATTTTTCCTAACCATACAAACCTTAGCTATTTACATAGGGTTTACATTTTAGCGCAGCTGAAATGAAGAGCCAATAGTTTTAACGAGGGTTAATTACCCCCGCGCTAGTTAGCGGGGGGTGGGGAAGGGTAGCTTGCTACCCCTCCCCCCTCCACACACCGGTGACTTGCTTCACTTCACTTAGAGGTAGGACTTGACTTGGGGGTCAGGGATGGCGGGCACATATGTGTAAATAGCTAAGGTTTGTATGGTTAGGAAAAATACAAATTATCTTCGAATTTGTCATTTGTTCCGTAACCGAAATACAAACCACGCTATTTACATAGGGTGACTTACCCCTTAGGAAGGGTGGAAAGTCCCCAGCCTTACTGACTTCGGCTTGCCCGGGGGCTCGATCCCTCAGTGAGCAGCACTAGAGAGAGGGAGCCCCTGTACCTCACAAGTTCCTAGCATTGCTAGGAACGAGTGGCCTACATAAGCAGTGTGAGGAGGAGAGTGTGACTCGTCCTATGAAGTTGACCTTGAGACCTTCAGATAGGAATTCTAGGATAGGACGTTCCCAATACCACCTCGTCAGGGTATGGGAGACGCAACAGTATTAAGCTTAATACTAGGAGCACAAAGAAGCATGGGTTACCTGCAGAGGTCGAGGTCAGCTATGCGAGGACCAGGATGCTGCTTCCCCAAGAGAGGGGAGAATGAAGAAAGAAGTAAGGGTCAGACATACTCTTTCATTCACGCAGACTAAGACCGGGTAACAACGCCCTCAACCTACTGCCACTTGTCCAAAAAGGAGCCCGAGGTTAGACCAGCTGTTGTGCAGCCACCACAGGGCCGATAGAAAACGTATCGAGGCTCCTGTGGGTCACGTCTTGCAGGTAGTGGGCTGTGAAGGTCGTTTGACGCTTCCAGACCCCAGCTAGAAGTACCTGCGTCACAGAGAAGTTTCTCTTGAAGGCCAGGGATGTAGCAATACCCCTGACATCGTGGGCCCGAGGGCGACGTGACGGAGGAGGGTCAGGATTCAGGGCATGGTGGATAACCCTTCGAATACAAGCTGAGATGGTGTTCCTGGTGACCCTCCTCTTAGTCCTGCCTGTGCTCACAAACAAAGCTCGCACATGAGGACGGACTGCAGCCGTTCTCTTCAAGTAGTGCCTCAGACACCTCACTGGACATAGTAGCAGCTGGTCTGGGTCGCTTGTTACAGAACGGAGACTCGCGATCCTGAAAGAGTCGAACCGAGGATCCGGCACTCCAGGATTCTGAGTCTTGGCAACAAACTCAGGGACGAACCTGAACGTTACCTCCCCCCATCCCCTTGAATGGGCGATGTCGTACGAGAGACCATGAAGTTCACTAACCCGCTTGGCCGAAGCCAAGGCGAGTAGGAAAGCCGTCTTCCAAGACAGGTGGCGATCGGAGGCCTGGCGTAATGGCTCGAAGGGAGGTCTCTTAAGAGACCTAAGGACTCGAACCACGTTCCAAGGAGGGGGTCTCACTTCCGACTGGGGGCAGGTAAGCTCATAGCTGCGTATGAGTAAAGAGAGTTCTAGCGATGAAGAAATATCCACGCCCTTCAATCTGAAGGCCAAGCTTAAGGCTGAGCGATAGCCTTTCACTGCAGAGACAGAAAGGCGCATTTCTTCCCGCAGATACACGAGGAAGTCCGC
This sequence comes from Palaemon carinicauda, assembly GCF_036898095.1. Taxonomy (NCBI): domain Eukaryota; kingdom Metazoa; phylum Arthropoda; class Malacostraca; order Decapoda; family Palaemonidae; genus Palaemon; species Palaemon carinicauda. The sequence continues at coordinate 118,110,774 of NC_090746.1, read as the reverse complement.
TATTGCTGGAATAGTGGCATCGACACCAACCCCAAAAGACTCTCCACTTTGCTTGGTAGACTCCCTCAGAGGACCTTCGCAGGTGCCGAGACATTCTCTCCGCAACCTGTTGCGAAAAGCCTCTCTCCGCGAGAAGACGCTGGATAGTCTCCAGGCGTGAAGCCGAAGCGAGGCTACGGCCCTGTGAGGGACGCCGGAGTGGGGTTGTCTGAGAAGCTCGTGTCGTGGAGGAAGCTCCCTCGGGAGTTCCGTCAGGAGCTGCAGAAGGTCCAGAAACCATTCCGCGTGATGCCATAGCGGAGCTACCAGAGTCATCGAACAGTTGACCGATAGTCTGGTCCTGTTGAGCACCCTTCTCATCAGACAGAACGGTGGGAAGGCGTACACGTCGATGTTGTCCCACCGTTGCTGGAAAGCATCTTGCCAGAGTGCCTTGGGGTCCGGGACTGGGGAGCAGTACAGGGGCAGCTTGAAGTTCAAGGCTGTTGCGAACAAGTCCACAGTCGGGGAACCCCACAAAGTCAGGACTTTGTTGGCTATCTGAGGATCCAAAGACCACTCGGTACTCACTATCTACGAAGCCCTGCTCAGACTGTCGGCGAGCACATTCCTCTTGCCAGGAATGAAGCGAGCTGATAGTGTTATCGAGTGGGTTTTGGTCCACCTCAGAGTCTCTACTGCAAGATGGGATAGCTGTTGCAAAAAAGTGCCTCCCTGCTTGTTGATATAAGCCACTACCGTGGTGTTGTCGCTCATCACCACCACGGAGTGACCCGCCAGGGACTGTTGGAACTGCTGAAGAGCCAGAAAGACGGCCTTCAATTCTAGCAGGTTGATGCGTAGGCACTTTTCTGATTCTGACCAAAGGCCTGAGGCCCTCTGGTTCAGAACGTGCGCCCCCCACCCTTCTTTTGACGCGTCCGAAAACAGAGTCAATTCCGGGGGGAGGACGAGAAGACTCACTCCCTTCCGCAGGTTCTCGTCGACCAGCCACCACCGCAAGTCCGTCTGTTCCAGAGACCCCATTGGGATCAGAATGCCCGGGGAATCGGATCCTTGATTCCACCGGGACTTGAGCCGCCACTGAAGGGATCTCATCCTGAGGCGGCTGTTTGGAACCAGACGGGCCAGGGAGGATAGGTGACCTAAGAGACGCAACCACGATTGGGCGGGGAATTCTTTTCGCCTGAGGAAGGGTTCCGCCACCCTCCTCAGTCTTGCTATCCGGTCGTCTGATGGAAAGGCTTTGTGGAGATTGGTGTCTATTAGCATGCCTAGATAAACCAGTCGTTGGGACGGCTGCAGAGAGGACTTCTCGAGGTTTACCACGATCCCCAGATCCTGGCAAAGATCCAGAAGCCTGTCTCGGTGCCGAAGAAGGGTCGACTCCGAGTCTGCTAGGATCAGCCAATTGTCCAGATAACGAAGGAGACGAATGCCGTTCCTGTGCGCTCAAGATGAAATCAGGGTGAACACTCTGGTGAACACCTGAGGAGCTGTGGAGAGACCGAAACACAGCACCTTGAACTGGTAGATCTTGTTATCTAGGCAAAATCTCAGGTACTTCCTGGAAGACGGATGGATTGGGATCTGGAAGTACGCGTCCTTTAGATCCAGTGTGCACATGAAGTCTTGTGGTCTCACCGCAAGTCTGACCGTGTCTGCTGTCTCCATGCTGAACCGGGTTTGCTTGACAAACCTGTTCAGAGCTGAGAGATCGATGACGGGTCTCCAGCCTCCAGTAGCCTTCTCTACAAGAAAGAGTCGACTGAAGAAGCCTGGGGAGCCATCCACGACCTCCTGGAGAGCACCCTTCTCGAGCATGGTCTTGACTTCTGCCTGAAGGGCCAGCCCCTTTGCCGATCCCGTGGCATAGGAGCTCAACGACACTGGATTCGCTGTCAGGGGAGGTTGAGATGTTGTGAACGGGACGCGATAGCCTTGGCCGATCACTGAGACCGTCCAAGCATCGGCCCCGTGTTGCTGCCACCTGCGGACGCAACGCTGAAGGCATCCCCCACAGGTGGACACGCAGGGGGACTGCCACCCCTAGGGCTTGCGGCCGCGGCCGCCACCCCTAGGAGTCTTGCCTCCCCTGGAGGACTTACTGCCCCTCTTGACCTTGGCTGGAAAGGGCTGGGGCTTAGACACCACCTTCTTAACTGCCGGTGCCTGTTTGGGAGCCTTACGAGGCTGTTGCTGCTGTTGTGGCGGGGCTGGAGGCTTATAGGGCCGAGTTGTAAGGGCCCTATGGAGGAGGGAGTCCGTGCTGGATTTCCTCCACCTCGCAGCTGGAACGACTGGAGGAGGCAAGAAGTGCGAGCTGAGCGTTGGCCCTAGCCCTGGCACTCTTCAGCCCCCGAGACCAGGGCAGAGCCTCACTGGTCTTAGGGGCCTTCCGAACGTCAAACACTTCATCCAAAATCGTGTCTTTGCCTTCACGGGGGGCGATGACTGGATCCATAAGCCCGTTAAGTTGCCTTATCAGGCTTAGGACCTGCCAGAAGGCATGTTCGGATTCTTGCTGTTCTCCTCCCTGCGGGCTGGCAGCTAAGTCTCCTGCCCCAGGGATCTCTTCCTGGGGTGACACGTGGACATTCCCCCGGGTAGTCGTGGGTTCCTGACGAATCCTTGCAGAGGATTTAGGGACGGTCTTGGAGTCCTTGGATTCCCTCCTGGGAGGGATACAGGATCCCAACAACGAGGTTCGAGGGGCCCCTTCCTCACGAGACAATTCTCCTGCATGAAGCGAAGTCTCCCCCCCTGGTGCCGAGGGGAAGACTACCGCCCCACTGGACTCACCTGAGGACGGAAAGGCCTCGTCCACGGGAGAAGGAGACAGCACTCGTGCAGGAGAAGGGACCTTCGCGACCGACCTCTTGGGAACCAACTTCGCCCTGGGGGAGGTCACCACGAAGTCCACTCCTCTCTTTCTCTTCAGCGTAGGAGAGACAGCCGTTGGTTTGTTACCCTGGTCGGCGAGTGCTGGTTTCATAACCCTCACTAAGGCCCGTGCCAGAGGACCAAACCAAGTCTGTTGCTCCAAGGACACAGAGTCCGAAATCCTCGCTAAAGGGAAAGGGATCGGGCGATCCTTTGGAGTGGACACCACGGTACCTGCCTGAAAAGAAGGTGGGGAAGAATGATGTACTAACCTCTCCTCGTCCTGCACTACCAACCTGCGTTTGGGTGGAGGTGATCCCGAGTGCCGTCTAGGAACACGCGTTCCTGCTGCTACCACCGGCTGCGGAATTCACCGCGAACGATGGTCGCGCGGGAGCGCGGGCGAGCGATCGCGCGGGCGCGCAGGTGGATGATCGCGCGGGCGCGCAGGCGAGCGGTCGCGAGGGCGCGCAGGCGAATGATCGCGCGGGCGCGCAGGCGAATGATCGCGCGGGCGCGCAGGCGAGTGGGCGCGAGGGTGGGCAGGTGAATGAACGCGTGTCCGAGGCGGCGAACGCAAGCGTTGGCGCGACGGCGAGGAAACGTGCTGCCGCGTGGGTGAGGAAGACCGCTGGCGATGTAGATCCATAGGCGATCGATGATGAGCTGGTGAGCGCGGACGCGCAGGTTGGCGATGGCGCGTTGTGGCATGTCGACGCGTTGGCGAGCGATGGGGAGCAGCATGCGCAGGTGAACGATCGCGCGATGGCGAGCGATGGCGAGCAGCATGCGCAGGTGAGCGATCGTGCGATGGGGAGCGATGGCGAGCAGCATGCGCAGGTGGGCGATCGCGCGATGGCGAGCAGCATGTGCAGGCGGGCGATCGCGCGATGGCGAGCAGCATGCGCAGGTGGGCGATCGCGTGATGGCGAGCTAGTAGCTGGCGAACCATGTTCCTTCAGAAGCGTTGGAGAACGTTGGTGCGCCGGCTGTAACACACGCGGGCGATCCGGAGATCGCCGAGAGACAGGTGATCGCTGACGCGTAGAACGCTGTTGAATAGGCGATACTAAAATCGCCTGTGCGCGCTGGCGAGCAGGTGAACGCTGGCGAGTAGGTGATGGCTGGCGCGTAGGTGATCGCTGGCGAGCCGGAGATCGCTGGCGAGCAGAAGGTCGATGCGTGTCATGTGAAAGAACAGGTGGCGCGGCAAGGGCAGGTGGCGCGGCGCGTTCACGAGCAGGAACTGGAAGATCGCTGGCGCGTTGGCGATCATGTGCTTTTGACACACGAGCAGCACGATGTTGCGTAGCCACAGGATCAGGCAGATGGTGAGCAGGGAGCTCAGCAGGAACTGTAGGATGGTCAGAGACCGCAGGGCGATGGTCCTCAAATGAGCGCTGACGCTCAGAAGAGAGCTGACGAGCAGGAGAGCGCTGGCGAGGAGGGCGAACATCAGGAGAGCGCCGACGAGCAGGAGAGTCTTCACGAGCAGGAGATCGCCGACGAGCAGGAGAGCGCTGACGATCAGGAGAGCGCTGACGATCTGGAGAGCGCTGGCAAGCAGGAGAGCGCCTGTGCGCTAGCACTGCTCGTGGAAGGGAAGGATCCCTTAGCCCCGAAGGGACCGTTGCCCGTCGGGTGACGAGTTCTCCAGAAGGCGAAGATCTGGCAGGAGTTGGTGAACGGTCTGCAGAGAGGTTCAAGGAAGACGGAGCTGTAGGTTGAGGCTGACGAGGAGAGTGCCCCTCGGAGGATGAAGACCCAAAAAGGCGCCTCTTAACCCCCCTGTAAGGGGAAGGGAGGCCCTTGCGGCGTAGCGGACGGTGAGCCTTACGGTGGAGGCGGCCTCGGGGGAGATCGTCGGGACCATCGGTCCTCCGAAGGGGAGTCTCTGTCAAAGCACTTCCCTCAGAAGGAAGCTGAGCAGCAGCAGAGACCGAAGGACTCACTTCCCCCTTCGAAGGATGTACGGAAGGGGGAGGAGAGCCTTTAGCACCATCATCCGCAACAGCACCTGTGGCGGATTGCCCAGCCACGTCGGAGGCCTCTGTCACCACGACGTCGACAATAGACAGAGGGTCTACCTCTGCTACCGCCGGCGACTGTTTAACAGCGGCCCCCAACGAGACAAGGTCAATAAAAGCGACCCTGGAGGGCAAGCCCTTAAGCCCCAGGGACGACCAAATCTGTAAAAGATCATCATTGGTTAAGGCATTATCAATAACCTCCCCCGGAGGAGGAGGGGGAACCGCCTCGCTATGGGAGGCGACGCCCTCTCCCCCCACCCAAGGTCGGGAAACAGAACTAGGGCCTGCGCTACCACTCGGCCGACTCTCCTTAGGAGGCGGACGAGGTGGAGCTTCGGAGGAGGTTTGGGCGGCGGAAGAAGAGTCCCGAGAACCTTCCTCCTTCAAGGCTAACCCCGAAGGAGAACGGTCTCTCTTGGACTTCTTCTTACGCGGACGGCCAAACCTCTCCCACTGGGAGGCAGACCACTCCCTGCACTAACGGCACATGTTCTCCTGGTCACACCGTCAGCCCCGACATTGAGGGCAAAGGGTGTGCGGATCCGTAGTTACGTCCGACATGAAAGTCCCACAAGGACGACCGGCAACTCCAGGGCATGTACGCATTGTAAAGAAATAATAATGAAGGTCAACTTCCAACCAACACACACGCTGAAAAGAAAAAGCAGAAAATTAAAGGCTGTCACAAGGACGATGAGCAGACACGTCTGATCACCGCCGAGCCAAAAGTGAAGTGAAGCAAGTCACCGGTGTGTGGAGGGGGGAGGGGTAGCAAGCTACCCTTCCCCACCCCCCGCTAACTAGCGCGGGGGTAATTAACCCTCGTTAAAACTATTGGCTCGTCATTTCAGCTGCGCTAAAAGGTAAACCCTATGTAAATAGCGTGGTTTGTATTTCGGTTACGGAACAACTAATGATTTATTAGAACAGGGTTCTAATCGTTTGATGGTACATAGTCCTTGTTGGCAGGAAAAGATCGCTTGCCAGCATGCGGTTGTGCAAGCGCAACTTCTTTGCCTCCATGTAAGTGTTCAAAAATGAGCCTGAGCTCACTTGCGGGAATAATGTCTGCGTAATAAATCGCAACAGTATTGCCTAAAAAAATTGGTCGTCAGATAGCTGTAGCATTGTTAATATATTCATGAGCATGCGCATGCTCACGAACAGTACATGCAGCTGGCACAGCGATCAAACCTATGTCGGTATTAAATGTTTGCCTACCCACCATGTGGCCTTTATTGGGATGTTAGCGAATACTTGTAGTTGTGTAAACCTCCTCAAGGAATGGAGTTTTCCATGAAGAAGCATAGCCTCGGATGTAGGGGTTTGCTGACCCAAACTTCAAAGAGCTCAAACACTAGGCAGTTTTGTCCTCGCTTGCCAGCATACCCAGGCAAGCACCAGCAAGTGCCGGCCAGTGTCTGCGAGTGCTGACCATCGTCAGCAAGCATTCGCCATCGTCAGCGAGCGTTGGCCAGTGTTGACTTTTACCTGTAAGGATGGGTACAGGTAATGTAAGTGTTTGCTACCGAAGGACCGCGCACTTAAGGCAACAGTGAACTGAAGCTCTGCACACTACCGAAGTACTGTAGTACGTATTAGAGGCAACAGTAAACTGAAGCTCTGCACACTACCAAAGTAGTGCATACTTGCACGCTGGCGAATAGGGTCTTGCAAACACACAATGGGTACTAAGGCGAGAAACTTGGGTTGCTTGCAGACATTCGTTAGGCATATCTTGCCCACCCACCTCACTAGAGCTCAGTGGATGGGTGCGCATCACTACACATGACTTCTATACAAAACTAAATGTCTTTGCAATGTACTCAGGCTCATCCTAGCACCCAAAGGGAGTTGCCATGTAGTCTTAGTCACTCCATTGGAAGGGAACAAAAAAGGCTGTGCTAGACATGAAAAACAGCTGTCTCTCCTTTGTAAGAGGTTGAAACCATGAGGCGCAGGTCCCGAAGGCCTTGGTCTCACAAAGCTCTAAGAACTTTGTTGTGCCCAAAGGCACAAAGTTGGCAATAACCCGGAAGAGTTAAAGACTACGAGATTTGCTGATGGGAGGGGCAGCCACTGCAAGCGGTCTGCAGGCACCACCCTCTGCGGCAAAGACCACCAAGGGAAATTGCTCACGAGACTCGTTTTGTACCTTGGGTGTACGGAGGCAATGAACAGGAACTCCAAGCAGTCACCGAATTCCTTGTCACCAAGCTCCGAAGAGCAAGAGCGGGGCATGGAGGAATCCAATTCCCACTGGAGGAATCCCCCAAGGAGAAAACCACTCACGTGAAGGCAGTCTCTCGAGTAGACAGGAAAGGCAAGCAATTCCTATTACTGCCATAGGCAATTCTCCCCACAAGCAGGAAGAATGTTGGACAGAGGCTGATGGAGAGTAACTCTCCCTCAAAAGGGAAAGTTGTCCAACACCTAGTGGAGACGATCTCTCCCTCGGAAGGGAAAGTTGTACAACACCTGGAGGCGGACCTCTGGCCAGCGCTCTCTGCTTCCTGTCAACAAGCTTTGTTCAAGTTGAAGGTCAGCATCGAGAGCTGCCTGTGAAACATAGCCGAAGCCACTGTGCCACTGGCTTTCATTCCCAAGTTGGAGCTGCAGGAATGAAGGCGAGTATAAGCAGAGAGTGCTGCAGTAAACTGTAACACTTTCAGAACTATTACTTAGCGGGGAGACACGAAAACGAAAGAGACTCCCCTCGAAGGTGGGTACCGTTACTTTGCTAAGGGAAGGAACAGAGTTCACACAAGAGGGAAGTCCGGGTTTACAACCTGAAAGAAAAAGGAAATATTAAACTTTAATGGCAGTTTCTTTTAATTAGTAACCGGTTAAAATGTTTTGACGAAAGAGTAAGACTATATCTTTCCTCTACCGAGCCGAAATAAAAAGTGGCGGTTGTTTACTAGTGCAGGTGTGAGCAGGGTGGTGGGTCTTCCCCACTAACTAACGGAAGGTAGTTACACCTCGCAAAAGTTTTAACGACTGGTTTCAGAAAATTTTAAGAGTTCTTGAAAGAAGAGTGACTGGCACCCCTGGTCCACTAAACCAAAAACAAATACCTTGTGCGAAAGACTTTTTGTTTCACTCTAGAATGAAAAACTGCGAAGAAACTGTGAAAAGTAAAATTTGTTGAAATTGTTACCAATGCCTCTGATAAATAAAAACTGTTCCCTTTGAAAAGTAATTTCTTTCTACCCACATTTCTCATAACCTTTGTGTACTGCCACATGCTACCTTACTTAAGATCGAGATCCACAATTTATATGAGTTACCCTCTCCATTTTCTCTCTTATCTATTGAGATTCTCCATTTGTGATGTCATGACAGGTAGATTTCTAGTGCTAATTAGCTGCCTGCACAAAATTGTTCTACGTAACAAGAGCTGCATATTCTGAGATAATGTTATTTTTATTAATAAAATAAATTTTTGAATATACTTACCCGATAATCATGTAGCTGTCAACTCCGTTGCCCGACAGAATTCTATGGAGGGATACGCCAGCTATCACAATACTAGAAGGGGGTGTATTTACCAGCGCCACCTGTGGCCAGGTACTCAAGTACTTCTTGTTGACACCTCCTCAATTATTCCTCGGTCCACTGGTTCTCTATGGGGAGGAAGGGAGGGTCGATTAAATCATGATTATCGGGTAAGTATATTCAAAAATTTATTTTATTAATAAAAATAACATTTTTCAATATTAAACTTACCCGATAATCATGTAGCTGATTCACACCCAGGGGGGTGGGTGAAAACCAGTGTACAAGATTAAAGGATAGCTAAGTATCCCATATTTCATATAATCAGTTATCCACAATAACAATGAAATAATAAGTACCTGGTAAGGAAGTCGACTTGAACCGTTACTCTGCCTTTAATAAGATCGTCTTCCTTACTGAGCGCAGCGTTCCTCTTGGGAGGCTGAATCAACTCAAAGGTGCTAAAGTATACAGGGCTGCAACCCATACTAAAGGACCTCATCACAACCTTTAACCTTGGCGCTTCTCAAGAAAGAATTGACCACCCGCCAAATCAACAAGGATGTGGAAGGCTTCTTAGCCGACCGTACAACCCATAAAAAGTATTCAAGAGAAAGGTTAAAAAGTTATGGGATTATGGGAATGTAGTGGCTGAGCCCTCGCCTACTACTGCATTCGTTGCTACGAATAGACCCAGGGTGTAGCAGTACTCGTAAAGAGACTGGACATCTTTGAGATAGAATGATGCGAACACTGACTTGTTTCTCCAATAGGTTGCATCCATAACACTCTGCAGAGAACGGTTCTGTTTGAAGGCCACTGAAGTAGCCACAGCTCTCACTTCATGTGTCCTTACCTTCAGCAAAGCAAGGTCTTCTTCCTTCAGATGAGAATTTGCTTCTCTAATCAGAAGCCTGATGTAGTAAGAAACTGAGTTCTTAGACATTGGTAGAGAAGGCTTCTTGATAGCACACCATAAGGCTTCTGATTGTCCTCGTAATGGTTTTGACCTTTAGATAGTACTTAAGAGCTCTAACTGGGCAAAGTACTCTCTCCAGTTCGTTCCCCACCATGTTGGACAGGCTTGGGATCTCGAACGACTTAGGCCAAGGACGGGAAGGAAGCTCGTTTTTAGCCAAAAAACCGAGCTGTAAGGAACATGTAGCCGTTTCAGATGTGAAACCTATGTTCCTGCTGAAGGCGTGGATCTCACTTACTCTTTTACCTGTTGCTAAGCACACGAGGAAAAGAGTTTTTTAATGTGAGGTCCTTAAAAGAGGCTGATTGGAGCGGTTCAAATCCTGATGACATTAGGAACCTTAGGACCACGTCTAGATTCCAGCCTGGAGTGGACAACCGACGTTCCTTTGAGGTCTCAAAAGACCTAAGGAGGTCCTGTAGATCTTTGTTGGAGGAAAGATCCAAGCCTCTGTGGCGGAAAACCGCTGCCAACAAACTTCTGTAACCCTTGATCGTAGGAGCTGATAGGGAGCTTACGTTCCTTAGATGTAACAGGAAGTCAGCAATCTGGGTTACATTGGTACTGGTTGAGGAAAACTGCATTGGCCTTGCACCAGCTTCGGAAGACTTCCCATAAAGACTGATAGACTCTGAGAGTGGATGTCGTCCTTGCTCTGGCAATCGCTCTGGCTGCCTCCTTCGAAAAGCCTCTAGCTCTTGAGAGTCTTTCGATAGTCTGAAGGCAGTCAGACGAAGAGCGTGGAGGTTGGGAGTACCTTCTTTACGTGAGGTTGACGCAGAAGGTCCACTCTAGGAGGAAGAGTCCTGGGAACGTCGACCAGCCATTGCAGTACCTCAGTGAAACATTCTCTCGCGGGCCAGAGGGGAGCAACCAACGTCAGCCGTGTCCCTTTGTGAGAGGCGAACTTCTGAAGTACCCTGTTGACAATCTTGAACGGCGGGAATGCATACAGGTTGAGATGGGACCAATCCAGCAGAAAGGCATCCACGCGAACTGCTGCTGGGTCTGGAATCGGAGAACAATACAAGAGGAGCCTCTTGGTCATCGAGGTAGCGAATAGATCTATGGTTGGCTGATCCCACAGGGCCCAAAGTCTGCTGCAAACATTCTTGTGAAGGGTCCACTCTGTGGGGAAGACCTGACCCTTCCGGCTGAGGCGATCTGCCATGACATTCATATCGCCCTGAATGAGCCTCGTTACCAGCGTGAGCTTTCGATCTTTTGACCAAATGAGGAGGTCCCTTGCGATCTCGAACAACTTCCTCGAATGAGTCCCTCCCTGCTTGGAGATGTAAGCCAAGGCTGTGGTGTAGTCGGAGTTCACCTCCACCACCTTGTTAAGCTGGAGGGACTTGAAGTTTATCAAGGCCAAATGAACTGCCAACAACTCCTTGCAATAGATGTGAAGTGTCCTTTGCTCCCGATTCCATGTTCCCGAGCATTCCTGTCCGTCCAGTGTCGCACCCCAGCCCGTGTCCGATGCGTCCGAGAAGAGACGGTGGTCGGAGGACTGAACAGCCAATGGTAGACCTTCCTTGAGAAGAATGCTGTTCTTCCACCACGTTAGAGTAGACCTCATCTCTTCGGAAACAGGAACTGAGCCCGTCTCTAGCGTCATGTCCTTTATCCAGTGAGCAGCTAGATGATACTGAAGGGGGCGGAGGTGGAGTCTCCCTAACTCGATGAACAGGGCCAGCGATGAAAGTGTCCCTGTTAGACTCATCCACTGCCTGACTAAGCATCGGTTCCTTCTCAGCATGCTCTGGATGCATTCTAGGGCTTGGAAGATCCTTGGGGCCGACGGACAAGTCCGAAAAGCTCGACTCTGAAGATCCATACCCAAGGAGACAATGGTCTGGGATGGAACGAGCTGAGACTCCTCAAAATTGACCAGGAGGCCCAGTTCCTAGGTCAGATCCATAGTCCATTTGAAAATCTCCAGACAGCGACGACTTGAGGGAGCTCTTAAAAGCCAGTCGTCTGACGGAGCCGGACACAAGATCATGATACTGCTGCACAGTCTGTAAACTGTCAATCATGGGCAAGCGAGGAAGTACAGTGACAACCCGAATCTGTCTAGACCGTCTGGGTCGTACAGACAACTCCTTAACGGGTTGCTGAGGTTGCCCACTGCGTCACAACAAGTCCCTTCTGTTGGTTGTTGAACGTCTTCCCCGTGACACATTGACTCCGTAAACAAAAAATCCTCTAACAAGGACTAAGCTTGGACTGCATGTCATGCAACACAGCTCAAGGTCTATGGGAGCAGGTGTGGTAACAGACGGGATTAGCGGCTGAAGTGAAACCATTACCTTCCCTGTAAGCATGTTATGCTTAAATAAAAGTCCATAAGAGGTTATGCAGCTAAAGGCTCCCTCCAAATGACAGAGTCCTCAAGGGAATATCAGAAGGAGGGAGAAAAGAACTTTCTCATCTACAGGGACCTTATCCTAGAAAAGCTAAGTTCTCTGAGTGAGGGTTCACTGGTGCAAAGCAGCAGACTAGAAGGCAACGTTATGAAACTGCTTGACAGTCTAGTGAGTTGGCAACAACCCAAGATGTGTTGAGAAGCATGCGGTAAGGTATGCAGAGCATGATGTATGCAGAGTATGCTGTATGCAGAGCATGCTGAATGCAGAGCATGCTGTATGCAGAGCATGTTGTATGCAGAGCATGCTGAAAGCAGAGCATGCTGAATGCTGAGCATGTAGGAAGTAGAGCCTGCTGTAAGCAGAGCCTGCTGAAAGGAAAGCAGAGCGTGTGCATGGCGTTTAACATTTCTCAGAAATTCCATGACCAGTGCTAGAGTGCTTAATGCATGCTTGCATGGGGTTGAACCATGGTATGCTGAACAGCAGAGTCAGAACGAGCTGGAACAACAACAGAGGTTTCCTCAACTTGAGGGAAAACCTGAGGTTCAGACTGCATAGGCTGAACAACAGACGGAGCAGAAGGCAGGTGCAAGGGTGAAGGAGGTTGACTCCTAGCAAGAGTTGCACCCAAGGATTGTACCAGCTAAGCGGAGGACGGAGGCGGAGTAGTCCGTTCCTGTTCCTGAGAGATGAGTGGAGCATGAGAAGGTTGAGGCTGCTCAGAACAAGGTAAAGTTCTAGCAAGCTGAGGCTCCTGAGGCGCAAGTGCATGGTGTAGATGAGCTTGCCTAGATGAGGGTTGAACTCGGTGCAGCGCTGGTTGAGCAGACAGACTCACGGAGGGGAGAGGTTGTTGTACCCCAACCGAGAGTTGCACCACTGGAGGAGCAGCAAGGGGAGGAGGAGGAAGAGTGTAACTCTCCTGATCCCAAAGCAAGGGTTGCCTTAAAGAAGGCTGAGGCTGAACAACACTGTGAACAGCAAACTCCGAAAGTGGTTCAACATCGTACGCCTGGCAGATGGAGCTGCGACTGGGTGCAGCGAGTGCAGGCGGGTGCAGCACAGGCTGAACGGGTGCAGGAGGTTGGTGCACCACCGGTGCAGGCGGGTGCAGCATAGGCTGAACGGGTGCAGGAGGTTGGTGCACCACCGGTGCAGGCGGGTGCAGCACAGGCTGAACGGGTGCAGGAGGTTGGTGCACCACCGGTGCAGGCGGGTGCAGCACAGGCTGAACGGGTGCAGGAGGTTGGTGCACCACAGGTGCAGGAGGTGCAACACTCTCAGCACGACACTCACGCATCAAGTCCGAAAGCTGTGCTTGCATGGACTGTAGTAGAGTCCACAACATCATACGCCTGGCAGATGGTACTGTGATCAGGCGGAGCGAGTGTAGGAGGAGGGAGTGTAGGCGGCGGCGGTGGAGCAACACTCTCAGCCCGACACTCACTCATCAAGTCCGAAAGCTGTGCTTGCATGGACTGTAGTAGAGTTCACAACATCGTACGCCTGGCAGATGGTGCTGCGACCAGGCGGAGCAGGTGCAGGCTGGGCGAGCACAGGCGGAGCAGGTGCAGGCTGGGCGAGCACAGGTGCAGCAAGAACAGGTGGAGGGAGTGCAGGCGGTGCAACACTCTCAGCCCGACACTCACGCATCAAGACCGAAAGTTGTGACTGTATGGACTGCAGTAGAGTTAACTTGGGGTCGGCAGACACTAAGTTCTGCTGAGGTAAAGCCTTAACAGCAGAGATCTGTTGTGGCAGAACCTTACTCCTCTTAGTCGGAGTGTAATCAACTGATGACTTAGGAGAGTCAGAGCTAACCCAACGACTGCATTCGGGTTGTGAACTTTAACTTCGTACGTCTGGCATAGGTCTGGACTTAACGTTTAAGAAGTCTTGAGACCTGAGACCAGCGTTACTCTGCCTTTATTTTCTCCCCTAATCTCTTCTGCAGACGAGCAAAATAAGGGCTCAATCGTCTGCGGGTGGGAGTGACGGTCTCGGTAAGACACGCCCACAACCACCGAGAATACTTCTGTGCGCCGATCAAGGCCTGTTGAACCCTTATGCCCTTCGACATTGCTTCTCCCCTGGGCTTGGGAGCTTGCAAGAGGTCCCGGACTGGGAGGACGACTGGCGCGCACAAAAGTACCCTCACGCACTAATCACTTATCACTTTGATTTCTGTTTGCACTTATTTCACTGAACTCGAAACTTAAGTGGTTTGTACCTGAAATACGCAATTCTATCCTTTCTCAAAGTTAGTAATTGCGAAAACAGAATTACAATGTAACAGAAAAATCTAATGAAAGATAAATCAGTGGTTGGAAAGAGACTAAACACTAGATCACTCTAGAAACGTTTAGTTTCTTCCCCTAAAGAGACTAGGGAGAAGAGCAAAAATCGATAATGACGTTACTCGTACGCCTGGCAGGCTTGAATGAAACGTTTATCCTCTTTCTCCCTCCGTCTCTATCTCTCCCTCTCTCTCTCTCTCTCTCTCTCTCTCTCTTGACTTAGAACCTGAGAGAAGAGCCCAATCATATATATCGTTAAAACATATTATTGTTAAAGGAAAAAACTGAAAAGTTCCTTTATTAGGATCAAAACCATTAAGTTAAGAAAGAATGAACAAAACGCTAGACACGGTTACTCTTACTGCAACGTGAAACCGTGAACATTCTTTCTCTATCGTAACGATAGAGTGCAAGTTGAACGTTCTGAACGTCAACAACTGCAGAGACAAAACAAAACGTTAGTTCAGCTTTGAAAACAGTACGAGACTGTCAAAGAAAATCTTTCAAACTCTGTGGCGGAAATAGCATAATATGTTAACAGGTAAAACCGAAATGACGGGCTCAAAGTTTATTAACTTCGGTAAAAGACCGCCTACTATTAGGAAGGTCGAATATAAACAAATATAAAAATTAATTTTAATGAGTTTATAATAAAAGGAAGTTAATCGAAGAGGCCTATAAGAGGCGGAGAGATATAAAATAAATCTATAACTTTGTTAAGCAAAATTAAGAAAGAGAGTCTATACTCTCTTAGACACCAACACTTCCGTCTAAGGGAAGGGTCGGCCATTGAAAGGTGAACGAGAGTTCATACTCTCTCGTCACCAAAATTAATCAAATTAATTCCAAAAGCTAACTAAGCTAATATAGAAGTTTTCCAGTAAAGCGACAGCCGAAATCAAAGAGAAATACTTCACCAAAGTCGTGAAAATACTCCAAGAACATAAGCGTATCCCAGAACGTCTTGCCGGAAGCACGACAGAGGAATAATTGAGGAGGTGTCAACAAGAAGTACTTGAGTACCTGGCCACAGGTGGCGCTGGTAAATACACCCCCTTCTAGTATTGTGATAGCTGGCGTATCCCTCCATAGAATTCTGTCGGGCAACGGAGTTGACAGCTACATGATTATCGGGTAAGTTTAATATTGAAAAATTTATTTTCCTGATCTTGGGTGCAAATTGTAGGCTACATTAGAAATTATGTTATTTTTATTAGTAAAATAAATTTTTGAATATACTTACCCGATAATCATGTAGCTGTCAACTCCGTTGCCCGACAGAATTCTATGGAGGGATACGCCAGCTATCACAATACTAGAAGGGGGTGTACTTACCAGCGCCACCTGTGGCCAGGTACTCAAGTACTTCTTGTTGACACCTCCTCAATTATTCCTCGGTCCACTGGTTCTCTATGGGGAGGAAGGGAGGGTCGATTAAATCATGATTATCGGGTAAGTATATTCAAAAATTTATTTTACTAATAAAAATAACATTTTTCAATATTAAACTTACCCGATAATCATGTAGCTGATTCACACCCAGGGGGGTGGGTGAAAACCAGTGTACAAGATTAAAGGATAGCTAAGTATCCCGTATTTCATATAATCAGTTATCCACAATAACAATGAAATAATAAGTACCTGGTAAGGAAGTCGACTTGAACCGTTACTCTGCCTTTAATAAGATCGTCTTCCTTACTGAGCGCAGCGTTCCTCTTGGGAGGCTGAATCAACTCAAAGGTGCTAAAGTATACAGGGCTGCAACCCATACTAAAGGACCTCATCACAACCTTTAACCTCGGCGCTTCTCAAGAAAGAATTGACCACCCGCCAAATCAACAAGGATGTGGAAGGCTTCTTAGCCGACCGTACAACCCATAAAAAGTATTCAAGAGAAAGGTTAAAAGGTTATGGGATTATGGGAATGTAGTGGCTGAGCCCTCGCCTACTACTGCATTCGTTGCTACGAATGGTCCCAGGGTGTAGCAGTACTCGTAAAGAGACTGGACATCTTTGAGATAGAATGATGCGAACACTGACTTGCTTCTCCAATAGGTTGCATCCATAACACTCTGCAGAGAATGGCTCTGTTTGAAGGCCACTGAAGTAGCCACAGCTCCCACTTCATGTGTCCTTACCTTCAGCAAAGCAAGGTCTTCTTCCTTCAGATGAGAATGTGTTTCTCTAATCAGAAGCCTGAATAGTAAGAAACTGAGTTCTTAGAACTTGGAAAAGAAGGTTTCTTGATAGCACACTATAAGGCTTCTGATTGTCCTTGTAAAGGTTAAGACCTTTTTAGATAGTACCTAAAAGCTCTAACTGGGCAAAGTACTCTCTTCAGATCATTCCCCACCAAGTTGGACAGGCTTGGGATCTCGAACGACTTAGGCCAAGGACGTGAAGGAAGCTCGTTTAGCAAAAACCGAGCTGCAAGGAACATGTAGCCGTTTCAGATGTGAAAACAATGATCCTGCTGAAGGCGTGGATCTCACTTACTCTTTTAGCTGTTGTCAAGCACACGAGGAAAAGAGTTTTTAATGTGAGGTCCTAAAAAGAGGCTGATTGGAGAGGTTCAAATCTTGATGACATAAGGAACCTTAGGACCACGTCTAGATTCCAGCCTGGAGTGGACAACCGACGTTCCTTTGAGGTCTCAAAAGACCTAGGGAGGTCCTGTAGATCTTTGTTGGTGGAAAGATCCAAGCCTCTGTGGCGGAAAACCGCAGCCAACATACTTCTGTAACCCTTGATCGTAGGAGCTGAAAGGGATCTTACTTTCCTTAGATATAACAGGAAGTCAGCAATCTGGGTTACAGTGGTACTGGTTGAGGAAACTGCATTGGTCTTGTACCAGCTACGGAAGACTTCCCCTATAGACTGATAGATTCTGAGAGTGGATGTTCTCCTTGCTTTGGCAATCGCTCTGGCTGCCTCCTTCGAAAAGCCCCTAGCTCTTGAGAGTCTTTCGAAAGTCTGAAGGCAGTCAGACGAAGAGCGTGGAGGATTGGGTGTACCTTCTTTACGTGAGGTAGACTTAGAAGGTTCACTCCTAGAGGAAGAGTCCTGGGAATGTCGACCAGCCATTGCAGTACCTCTAAGAACCATTCTCTCGCGGGCCAGAGCGGAGCCAACCAACGTCAGCCGTGTCCCTTTGTGAGAGGAGAACTTCTGAAGTACCCTGTTGACAATCTTGAACGGCGGGAATGCATACAGGTCGAGATGGAACCAATCCAGCAGAAAAGCATCCACGTGAACTGCTGCTGGGTCTGGAATCGGAGAACAATACAACAGGAGTCTCTAGGTTATCGAGGTAGTGAACAGATCTATGGTTGGCTGACCCCACAGGGCCCAAAGTCTGCTGCAAACATTCTTGAGAAGGGTCCACTCTGTGGGGATGACCTGACCCTTCCGTCTGAGGTGATCTGCCATGACATTCATACCGCCCTGAATGAACCTCGTTACCAGTTAGCTTTCGATCTTTAGACCAGATGAGTAGGTCCCTTGCGATCTAGAACAACTTCCACGAAAGAGTCCCTCCCTGCTTGAAGATGTAAGCCAGGGCTGTGGTGTTGTCAGAGTCCACCTCCACCACTTTGTTAAGCTGGAGGGACTTGAAGTTTATCAAGGCCAGAATAACCGCCAACAACTCCTTGCAATTGATGTGAAGTGTCCTTTGCTCCTGATTCCATGTTCCCGAGCATTCTTGTCCGTCCAAAGTCGCACCCCAGCCCGTGTCTGATGCGTCCGAGAGGAGACGGCGGTCGTGTTTCTGAACAGCCAAAGGTAGACTTCCTTGAGAAGAAAGCTGTTCTTACACCACGCGAGAGAAGACCTCCTCTCTTCGGAAACAGGAACTGAGACCGTCTCTAGCGTCATGTCCTTTATCCAGTGAGCAGCTAGATGATACTGAAGGGGGGGGAGGTGGAGTCTCCCTAACACGATGAACAGGGCCAGCGATGAAAGTGTCCCTGTTAGACTCATCCACTACCTGACTGAGCATCGGTTCCTTCTCAGCATGCTCTGGATGCATTCTAGGGCTTGGAAGATCCTTGGGGCCGACGGAAAAGTCCGAAAAGCTCGACTCTGAAGATCCATACCCAAGGAGACAATGGTCTGGGATGGGACGAGCTGAGACTCCTCAAAATTGACCAGGAGGCCCAGTTCCTTGGTCAGATCCATAGTCCATTTGAAAATCTCCAGACAGCGACGACTTGTGGGAGCTCTTAAAAGCCAGTCGTCTGACGGAGCCGGACACAAGATCATGGTACTGCTGCACAGTCTGTGAACTGTCAATCATGGGCAAGCGAGGAAGTACAGTGACAACCCGAATCTGTCTAGACCGTCTGGGTCGTACAGACAAACTCCTTATCGGGTTGCTGAGGTTGCCGCACTGCGTCACAACAAGTCACTTCTGTTGGTTGTTGAACGTCTTCCCCGTGACACATTGACTCCGTAAACAAAAAATCCTCTAACAAGGACTAAGCTTGGACTGCATGTCTTGTAACACAGCTCAAGGTCTATGGGAGCAGGTGTGGTAACAGACGGGATTAGCGACTGAAGTGGAACCATTACCTTCCCTGGAAGCATGTTATGCTTAAATAAAAGTCCATAGGAGGCTATGCAGCTAAAGGCTCCCTCCAAATGACAGAGTCCTCAAGGGAATATCAGAAGGAGGGAGAAAAGAACTTTCTCATCTACAGGGACCATATCCTAGAAAAGCTAAGTTCTCTCAGTGAGGGTTCACTGGTGCAAAAGCAGCAGACTAGAAGGCAACGTTCTGAAACTGCTTGACAGTCTAGTGAGTTGGCAACAACCAAAGATGTGTGACTGAGAAGCATGCGGTAAGGTATGCAGAGCATGTTGTATGCAGAGTATGCTGTATGCAGAGCATGCTGTATGTAGAGCATGTTGTATGCAGAGCATGCTGAATGCAGAGCATGCTGTATGCAGAGCATGTT
This sequence comes from Palaemon carinicauda, assembly GCF_036898095.1. Taxonomy (NCBI): domain Eukaryota; kingdom Metazoa; phylum Arthropoda; class Malacostraca; order Decapoda; family Palaemonidae; genus Palaemon; species Palaemon carinicauda. The sequence goes on along the minus strand of NC_090746.1, from coordinate 118,091,754 downwards.
GTATGCAGAGCATGCTGAATGCAGAGCATGCTGTATGCAGAGCATGTTGTATGCAGAGCATGCTGTATGCAGAGCATGCTGTATGTAGAGCATGTTGTATGCAGAGCATGCTGAATGCAGAGCATGCTGTATGCAGAGCATGTAGTATGCAGAGCATGCTGTAAGCAGAGCATGTAAGGTAAGCAGAGCGTGTGCATGGCGTTTAACATTTCTCAGAAATTCCATGACCAGTGCTAGAGTGCTTTATGCATGCTTGCATGGGGTTTTAATATCAACATAATATATACCTTACATTCATAACTCATGATTCATATTTTTGCCATATTTTGCGATATTGTTAAAAATATATTGCCAGGAATACAAATATATTTTTATAAGTAATACAAATAACCTCCATTATCATAAGGTTTGAAAATGGAGGTAAGGTATGCTGAACAGCAGAGTCAGAACGAGCTGGAACAACAATAGTTGTGGTTTCCTCTTCAAGACTCTGTTGAGGGAACACCTGAGGCTCAGTCTGCAAAGGCTGATCAAAGGAAGTAGCAGAAGGTAGGCGCATGGGTGGAGGAGGCTGACTCCTGGCATGAGTGGCTGAACTCAAGGGTTGCGCTTGCTGAGTGGTTGGCGGATGCGCAGTAGCAAGTTCCTGAGGAACGAGTTGAGGTTCCTGCGGTGTGAGCTGAGAGCGAAAAGGTAGTGGCTGCGCAGAACGCAGTAAAAATCTCGCAAGTTGAGGCTCCTGAGGCGCAAGGCTAAGGTGTTGAGGTGCTTGCCTTGAGGAGGGTTGAGCTCGCTGCAGCGAGAGCTGAGGAGACTGACTCATGGACGGGAGAGGTTGTTGTACCTCAACCGAGTGTTGCATCACTGGTGGAGCAGCAAGTGGAGGCGGAGGAAGAGAGGTATAATCCTCCTGATCCCATTGTAAAGGTTGCCTTAAGGAAGGCGGAGGCTGAACACCACTGGGAACAGCAAACTCAGAACGTGGCTCAACATCGTACGCCTGGCAGGTGGTATTGCGATCAGGCGGAGCGAGCGCAGGCGGAGCGAGCGCAGGCGGAGCGAGCGCAGGCGGAGGGAGTGTAGGCGGAGGCGGAGGCGCAACACTCTCAGCCCGACACTCACGCATCAAGTCCGAAAGCTGTGCTTGCATGGACTGTAGTAGAGTCCACTTGGGGTCGGCAGAAACTACAGTAGGCTGAGGTAAAGCCTTAACAGTCGAGCTCTGTTGTGGCAGAACCTTACTCCTCTTAGGCGGAGTGCATTCAACTGATGACTGAGGAGAGTCAGAGCTAACCCAATGACTGCATCCGGGTTGTTGAACTCTAACTTCGTACGTCTGGCATAGGTCTGGACTTTACGTTTAAGAGGTCTTGAGACCTGAGACCAGCGTTTTCTCCCCTAAATTTCTTCTGCAGACGAGCAAAATAAGGGCTCAATCGTCTGCGGGTGGGAGTGACGGTCTCGGTAAGACATGCCCACAACCACCGAGGATACTTCTGTGCGCCGATCAAGGCCTGCTGAACCCTTCTGCCCTTCGACATTGCTTCTCCCCTGGGCTTGGGAGCTTGCAAGAGGTCCCGGACTGGGAGGACGACTGGCGCGCACAGAAGTACCCTCACGCACAACACTGACACACTTTGCGCTAATCACTTATCACTTTGATTTTCTGTTTGCACTTATTTCACTGAACTCGAAACTTTAAGTGGTTTGTACCTGAAACACGCAATTCTATCCTTTCTCAAAAGTTAGTAATTGCGAAAACAGAATTACAATGTAACAGAAAAATCTAATGAAAGATAAATAATTCAGTGGCTGGAAAGAGACTAAACACTAGATCACTCTAGAAACGTTTACCTTCTTCCCCTAAAGAGACTAGGGAGAAGAGCAAAAACGATAACAACGTTACTCGCTTGAATGAAACGTTTATCCTCCTCTTTCTCCCTCCGTCTCTATCTCTCTCTCTCTCTCTCTCTCTCTTGACTTAGAACCTGAGAGAAGAGCCCAATCATATATATCGTTAAAACATATTATTGTTAAAGGAAAAAACTGAAATATTTCCCAAAATGAAAAGTTCCTTTATTAGGATTAAAACCATTAAGTTAAGAAAGAATGAACAAAACGCTAGACACGGTTACTCTTACTGCAACGTGAAACCGTGAAAATTCTTTCTCTATCGTAACGATAGAGCGCAAGTTGAACGTTCTGAACGTCAACAACTGCAGAGACAAAACAAAACGTTAGTTCAACTTTGAAAACAGTACGAGACTATCAAAGAAATTCTTTCAAAGACATTAAAATAGCATAATATGTTAACAGGTAAAACCAAAATGACGGGCTCAATGTTAATTAACTTCGGTACCAAGAAAAGACCGCCTACTATTAGGAAGGTCGAATATAAACAAATATAAAAATTAATTTTAATAAGTTTATAATAAAAGGAAGTTAATCGAAGAGGCCTATAAGAGGCGGAGAGATATAAAATAAATCTATAACTTTTGTTAAGCAAAATTAAGAAAGAGAGTCTATACTCTCTTAGACACCAACACTTCCGTCTAAGGGAAGGGTCGGCCATTTAAAGGTGAAAGAGAGTTCATACTCTCTTCGTCACCATAATTAATCAAATTAATTCCAAAAGCTAACTAAGCTAATATAGAAGTTTCCAGTAAGGCGACAGCCGAAATCAAAGAGAAATACTTCACCAAAGTCGTGAAAATACTCCAAGAACATAAGCGTATCCCAGAACGTCTTGCCGGAAGCACGACAGAGGAATAATTGAGGAGGTGTCAACAAGAAGTACTTGAGTACCTGGCCACAGGTGGCGCTGGTAAGTACACCCCCTTCTAGTATTGTGATAGCTGGCGTATCCCTCCATAGAATTCTGTCGGGCAACGGAGTTGACAGCTACATGATTATCGGGTAAGTTTAATATTGAAAAATGTGTATTTTATAAATATCTCGGCATACATTTTAAGTCTGTTTCACAAGAAATATTATCTGACATGCACTGCCTCTGCCAATTTTTCTTTCATTAAATCAATCATTGTATATGATAGATAGTTAGGTTTCATTCTTTGACTGGCCAGACAGTACTACATTGGATCCCTCTCTCAGGTCACGGTTCATTTTCCCTTTGTCTACACACACACACCAAATAGCCTGGCCTATTCTCTATATATTCTCCTCTGTCCTCATACAAGTGAGAACACTGAGATTACCAAACAATTCTTTTTCACCCAAAAGGGTTATTACACTGTAATTGTTCAGTGGCCACTTTCCTCTTGGTAAGGGTAGAAGAGACTCTTTAGCTCTGGTAAGCAGCTCTTCTAGGAGAAGGTCACTCCAAAATTGAACCAATGTTCTCTAGTCTTGGGTAGAGCTATAGCCTCTGTACCATGGTCTTCCGTTGTCTTGGGTTAGAGTTCTCTTGCTTGAGGGTACACTTGGGCACACTATTTTATATCACTTCCTCTTGTTTTGTTAAAGTTTTTATAGTTTATATAGGAGATATTTTTTTTAATGTTACTTTTCTTAAAATATTTTATCTTTCCTTGTTTCCTTTTCTCACTGGGCTATTTTCCCTGTTGGAGCCCCTAGGCTTACAGCATCCTGCTTTTCCAACTAGGGGTGTAGCTTAGCAAGTAATAATAATAATAATAATAATAGTGATAATATATTCACCTGGAGTCACATGATTACAGTACTGCATATATTCCGTATAGATCCCATACAAGATCTCTAATTCAACAGAATGATTAATCACTTTTTCCGATTCTGTTGTGGTACTTCAAGACCAGGTGGTCCTACAAGGATGCCTTGTGTTTTTCTTTTGTTTTGGTAACGGTGGATGGCTTCTCCCTTTCAATCTGCCCATTCAAAGACGGTAGACCAATTGAAGAGCTGGTGTCTAGGTCAAACTCTCAGGGAAACCATATGGCCCGTTCTCTGTGAACATCTTACCCCTACTCTACCTTGTGTATCCAAAAGATGAAGAAGCCCACCTGGAAGCAGTAGCAACAACTGGGGTCTGTTTATCCTCACCACTGCTTACAAGGAAAATCTCGAGGGTGGGCCCAAGGAGCTAAGCTTGACCTCACCAAGTACCTCATTTGGAGTGCCCTTCAGGCCATTGGGATGTTTAGTATATGAGTTAAAGAGGTATTGATATGTGACCAATTTCCTCCTCGAGTAAGATATAATTTGTTTAATTGGCTTGGAACAATCTGACATACCGGTATTTGCAGTTTGTTGTAATTATGGTACTGTATTCTGATTTAATTTCCTATACCATCATGGACAGATGTGAGCGAGGCAAGAGAGCGTGCTAGAAATAGGAATGAATGGCGAGCGATTGTGACGCAGTTCCGGTAGGCCCTGCTGCTGCCTCCGATGCCTTAGATGACCGCGGAGGTAGCAGCAGTAGGGGATTCAGCATTATGAAGCTTCATCTGTGGTGGATAATGTGGGAGGGTGGGCTGTGACACCCTAGCAGTACCAGCTGAACTCGGTTGAGTCCCTTGTTAGGCTGGGAGGAACGTAGAGAGTAGAGGTCCCCATTTTGTTTTTGTTTCTTTGTTGATGTCGGCTACCCCCCAAAATTGGGGGAAGTGCCATGGTATATGTATGTATGTATGTATGTATCATGGACATCAGACATTATTCAATTAATCATTGTCCACGCGTTTGAGTAAATGCCTTAATTCATGAGACAATCAAGGAGCCTCCTTGTCCAAGGGTCCCATTGTGTTTTACACCTTTGACTAACCTCTTTCATTCACGGGATAATCAATATTATTTGTGGAATCCCTTAATGTTTTATGTTCTGACTAATCTTTTGTTTTGTTGCTAAAGTTTGTGCAACCTTTTAAGACCATATGAAGGTAAGAGTAATTTGTAAGACTAAAGGTGTGAGATGGGTGAAGGGAATCTTCAATTTTTCATTTAGCCCATTCGTGTCTATTTACCTTTTTACCATGCTATTAAGAGTTTAAACTAATTTATCAGGTAAATTTATAAAGTAATCTATACAGTATACTTACGTGGATGCCTCTGTCAGAGTTAATTAACCTGGGAAGGTTTGTAATGAGGATGGGAGGTCTGGAGGCTTACCCCTGGCTAGGGGTTGTGATCTAGGAACTACCAGGTTAGGTTAGGTGGGTTTGTTAGGTTCTGTACCCTTTTACAAATATCAAGTGGTAGATAATCATGTTTTGTCCTGTTTTTGCACACCCAAAATCGCGGGTTCCCACTTGTGTCCTTCGGCAAGGGGGGGGGGGTGCATAATGGTAGAACGGCTTATATGCAGTGGAAACACAGATAAAATTTGTTGAAAGCACGTTATTAACTGTAGGAATTTTTTTTTCTCTCAGAAATGTTGTCCTGTTTTTCTATAAATTTACCGAAATGACTGACTTGGTATAAAAGTGGAAATGAGACAGGAGAGTCATATATCTATGGATGTTCAGTATCTGAAGTGATGTTGAATAAAATCCAATAGATGTGTGCAAAGTTGATCAGTAAAAAATTTAATTTTGAATGGAGTGGGGAATGGCAGATGTTTGTTGCCAATACTGCGATGACTGGGGACGACAGGAAAAGGTTGAGGTGTATGTATGACGAAGGCTATACCCCATAACTCCCTATAGCTAAGAATACAGCAGTCTAATGGGGATTGCAGGAATGCCCGTTAGGTAAGTAGGTAAGGACACGGCTGTTAGGTCAGGTGGGGAAGTTTATATTAGGTGGTAATCTACATATGAGGTTCTGTCCGTCGTTATACAAAGGACCCCAAAAATGTAATATTTTCTTAAAACCAGAAGTTTTCCTAGTGGAAAAACAGTACTTTCTTATTAGAAAATTTTGTTTTGACCGGAATTATGGTAATACCATTCTATTAATCTCAGAAACCTCCAGCTTTTAGAGGAAATGTAAGTAAATATGTGCATCTGCTTACCATGTTCTTGACTTGCAGCAATTTCCTAAGTTATTTTCTCGCCATTTTTGTCTACTCTTTTAGTCAGCATTGTGTTATTCCTGGCTATCAACTTTTGCACACTTGCGTTAGCGTTCTTTTAGATGTCCTCTTGTTAATTTAAAATAACGGGAGCCACCATTCAATGAGAGTAAAAGAGAATTAGGAACGCCATTACCTTGGCGACAGGCGACAAGTCAGAGTTGCCAGATTATTTCGACTGGATTATCGTACATGAAACTTAAAATTATCGTTTTTCAACCAAAATTATCGTACACAGTTTCGATATAATTATTAGGGTGTTACATGATTGACTCATTTCAAAAGATTTTAGTATAATTGTTTAATTAAACACACATTTGTATATGCCTAAGGTATGTATCGTACATCGTACTGGACTTAAAATAATCGTACATGTACGATAATTATCGTAGGAATGACAACCCTGCCTGTTGCAAAGATTGTAAGATGACCTGGAGCTACTTTGTATCATGTAAGTCAAAGTAAACAAACCATAGATATTATTATTATTATTATTATTATTATTATTATTATTATTATTATTATTATTACTTGCTAAGCCATAAACCTAGTTGGAAAAGCAGGATGCAGGAGCTCCAACGGGGAAAATAGCTCAGTGAGGAAAGGAAACAAGAAAAAAATAAAATATTTTAAGAGCAACAATTGTATCATGTAAGTCAAAGTAAACAAACCATAGATATTATTATTATTATTATTATTATTATTATTATTATTATTATTATTATTACTTGCTAAGCCATAACCCTAGTTGAATAAACAGGATGCTATAGCCCCAGGAGCTTCAACGGGGAAAATAGCTCAGTGAGGAAAGGAAACAAGAAAAAATGAAATATTTTAAGAGCAACAATATTAAAACAAATATCACTTAACAAACTATAAAAAACTTCAACAAAACAAAAGGAAGAGAAATAAGATATAAGATAAAATAGTGTTCCTGAGTGTACCCTCAAGCAAGAAAACTCTAACCCTAGACAGTGGAAGACCATGGTACAGAGGCTATGGCACTACCCAAGATAAGAGAACAATGGTAATAATAAAAACAACAACAACAATTGTAAGATGGTCTGGAGTTTGATGTACGAAAGAGGACATAAAGAAGAGAACAAGAGAATGGGACAGAAGCAAATGGAAGAGTGAAATGGAGTGCAAGGAGAGTCTAATTTTGTATAAAAACTGGAAAAGTGAAATCAAGGAGGAGGAAGTATATGAAAACACATTTTCGTCAATTTTATTATTCAGAGCAAGGACAAACTCACTGGGCTTGAATATAAAAAACAGACACCAAGATGGAAATATAAACTGTGTATTCTGTGATGTAGACATGAGTCTTTTTATAGTTTATATATGACATATTCGTTGTTGACGTTGTTAATAGTTTATATATGATATATCTCTTTTGACATTACTTTTTTTTAGAATGATTTATTGTTAATTTGTTCTCTTCAGTTATTCATTTCCTTATTTCCTTTCCTCACTGGGCTATTTTTCCCTATTGGAGCCCCTGGGCTTATAGCATCTTGCTTTTCCAATTAGGGTGGTAGCTTGGATAGTAATAATAATAATAATAGAAGAAAATGCTGACCACTTTATGTTATATTGTCCACAGTTTAGTGATATAAGAATAAAAGCAATTGAGCTCCAACAACCATACGAAGAAGATAGTGCACAAACAGTTGGAAAATTCCTTTTTTTGTGAAGAAAATATTGAAAATAAGAAAAGTGTACTACAACAAATGTGGATGAAAAGAGAAAAAAACTAGTGAAAATAAGGAACACACAAAACTAAAAGACACAGAGGCGCCGTTGCAAAGGCAAAGCCTCAACCTGAATCTGATCTGATCTGTATGTAAACAAACCACTAAAACAACAACAAACAACTTGTGAATTGGAATTAGGAAATAAGGCTATCAATGGTCTTTCCAAATGTTATATAGGTGGAAAATCCTGCAATTGCACTGAAGTAAACGGACAGCAAAATGGAAGTGAGGTAGATTGATATAAAGCAAGTGCAGCTAGGGGTCCAAGAAAGCTGCAAAGACCCTTAGGTAGGTAATGAACTTCTGGGTTCTTGGACTAAATTCAGCACGATAAAAATATGAATATTTTTAGTGTCCGTGATATTTTACTTGTTATTCTGACCCATAATGATATACCATTATGTACAGTATATTTCTCATTCCTTTGAAATTGTCATGCCGAATAATAGGCCATATATTTCTTGTTTTTAGATGGACTACACCTGGGTTGTGCCCAAGGGGCATAGTTGCCACAACAGGATGGGGAATGACAATGAGCCCCTATTAGGTAAAAAACGAGAAAAACATGGTTAAATAACTTTACACCATGTTCAGATGCTTGTAGTTCAGGCGAGGAACAACGATACTGATAGGTAGATTATTCCAGAAGTAGCATGTTTTCTCCATGACATCTGTCTATTAGGTAAAAAAACGAGAAAAAACATGGTCAAATAACTTTACACCATGTTCAGATGCTTGTAGTTCAGGCGAGGAACAACGATACTGATAGGTAGATTATTCCAGAAGTAACATGTTTTCTCCATGACATCTGTTTGTAAATCTTTGTCTCATGTCTCTCATAAATAAGGTCTTTATATGATTATAAATGGCTGTACCTTCTCTTATCTTCAATTTAAACCTTTTTAATTCACTCTCCAGGAAAAAATTCAATATTTGTACTTTTGGAGGCTTCTTGTGATTATAATTTCTTTTTAATGTAATTTTGCTTTCTGTATAATTTTGGTGACCAAAACTTACTGATCCAAAACACTTCGGTGTTTGCAGGAAATTACTGTTTAATGTATTGCAACTTTTTGTTCAGATTCAAGATTAGGAACAAAATCGTTGTTTTACCTATTTAAAGTTAGCAACTATTTTCAGTCAAAATAGTTCAGGGTTCATAATTATGGCCTTTATTTCTGGAAAAAAAAAAGGTCTATTACTGCAAAATTTTCCCTTGCAAGCAACTTGTATACATTAAATTTTCCATTCACAAGTTTACAACAAAATATGTCAATGTTTTCATGTGTAGCCTACAGTATTTTAAATTTTTTCCAACAAGTAAATTTATATTTTTTTTTTCTATCAAATAGTATACTTATTATTGCAATACCACTCAGTTTATCATGTTTGAATATAAAATATTTATACTTGTCACATAAAAAAATCGGGCCTTGATGTTATTACAATGTTTGGATGTGATCATGATGCCAAGTGTCTCAGTGCAGTCCATTTGCTTCAGGATTTAACATTATACTCCATAGCACCTCATTTGACCTAATTTAAAAACAAAAACTTGACTGAAGTTATTCATAATTCCTATTTAGTAAAATAGAGCCATTTTGACCAATAAAGTAAAAAAGTACACCCAAGAAACTCTCACAACTTACCTGGATTGATAATTGCTGCACAGTATTGCAAGGAACTTGTATTGAATAACTTTGCAATTTATTGAATAATGAGTTTGTATTTAGATTCCAGATTAGCAACACACCTCCCTATAAGTAGAATAGTAATGAATAAGAAATAATTTTTTTTTTTTTTTACAAGACTTCATTCCCATATGTTGCTTTAGCAAATCTTGATTTTGCCCAACAGGAGATTGTACACTTCAATGAGCTTCCATATCAGTTAGTCCATATATTGTAGGTCAGGTAAGAAAGACAACTGATTAGAAAATCTGTAAACTTCTTTTTTATTATAGTTATTGTTAATAGTCAGGTACTCTACCATCATAGCGTAATTTGAGTTTTTTTTTTTTATTGCACTTCAGTTTGCTGTAAATTTGATGGACCCAATTTTAAACAGCAAACTATTTCATGACTCACAAATATTTTAATTGAGTTTTTTTTTTTTATTGCACTTCAATTTGCTGTAAATTTGATAGACCCAATTTTAACAGCAAACTACTTCATGACTCACAAATATTTTGATTTATCTGTTATTATACATTACTGGATTTGAAATGAACTCTGGAAACTGTTAGGATCATTCTTAGTACAACCTTGAATATTTTTTTGGTTGAGGATCTGGCCACATCAACTCCACACTACACTTTGCATTGGTGGCATCCAAGTTAATTGTAAGATAGTATTTGACAATAGTATTGTTACCCTTTACTCTCAATCCATTATTTTACTGCATACAAGATAATTCATCTAATGCTACTTACACAGACCTTGGTATTGTTTATAGATTCTTTATCTACAGATGTGTTATTATTAGAAGCAAAAGGTTTCAAAATTCTACCACTGCTGGAATTTCTCTCCAGAATAGCATCAGGCAACTTTTATCTTTCAGGCACTATGGCTCAAAGGGGTGGTATTCTTTTATACATTACTATCAGTAATTTAAATCATCATTTGAAGGCTTCCTGCTAGACCTTTTTCCTGTAGCCGTTTCTTAATAGCACACTTCCACGACCTTCTCAGTAAAGCCCTTCTAGTTAGTGTTTACTACTGTACTTTCTATATTCCAGCCTGTGTCATGGCTATTGAATTCAAGAGACTGCAGTGTTACTTGAAAATGTTGTTCTCATGTGACTCAGTTTTTTTTTTTTTTTTTAGAATTTGAATGACTTTATACAAAAATAAAACATGAACATAAAATTTTCTGGGAAAACACCTTGGTATTAAAAACTGCAATAGAAAATTTGGATAGAAAGTATTTTGAAAGTACTGTATTTGAAAAGCTGAATTACCTTGTCTTTCACCCTTTACTCTTTATGTTTTTAATAAACATTGCTTGGTTCTTGCAATGTTTCCCAGAGTTCTGTAGTCAATTTTAGGTAGTGGCCATTTTGTCATTAGCAATACATTTTTCACATTTCCCTTTTCACCATACAGTATTTGTCTTTTTTATTGCCAGGAATGTTGTTGTGCTGTAATATGTATTCTGAAATATTTCTCGTGTATCAAAAGTAACAACTTGGAACAATAGCTTTCTTATTCATTTTTTCAAGGTCATCATCACTGAGGGATGAACCGTTTGGTTTCATGGTACGTTCATTCCCTTCATTTCGCAATTTTAAAATAGGATCGACTCTTTTCATAGAACATCATGAACAGTATTGACTTCAATGTTTCACCTAAATTGATTCAATGATTTTCTTTATGATAATGCTGGGTTCCCATCCTTAGCATTGATTGTCCTCTTAACGGTAATTTCACTTAAAGTTGACCGAATACAGTACATCGCACACAGCAGATGCTGAGGTTTCGAACCTATTTGAAAGAGCAAGTATATTTCTTCTCACTATTGAACTATAAATGTTTGATTAATATCATACTTGACATTGATGATTAACATTTTTATTTATATTTTATTCAAAATAGGTATGAAGTAGCATAGGCCTTAATAGTGTGAGGTTTTACAAATATCTTTCAGGGATGGGTGAATTATTTGTACAATACTGAGGTCTTGGGAAATGCAATAATTGTTTGCGAGAAGAATATTCGTATTCGTACGGTAACGGAAGTTGATATTGATAAGAAAATGGGTTGACAGAGAAACAGCGAGGCAAATTCTTTTGCACACAAAAGGGGAAAACATAGTATGCAGTCCAGGCTGCAAAATTAATGAACTTAAAAGTAACGACAAAAGTAACTTGAGTGAAATTTCTTGTTAATTAACAAAGTACATATATTATTTGAGAACAGTTTTGATGCGATTGACATGAACTGGAAACCTGATATTATTCGTGAAAGTTTGTTAGTGAGGCAGTTTATGTTAATGATATGAATATGGACATTTTAGCTGAGTAATTAAAAAATACGCATAAAATGTGTATACTACAGCATTAATGTATTCTTAGTCGTGATTGCATTAGGTAGCAAATTTACAACTAATTCAACTACGGCTTTACAAAACTCTTGATTAAAAGAAACATTGTCAAATTAGGCTGCAGATATGATTGAAATATACTAATGAATCAGAGTGATTTTAATGATGTATACCATAAAAAAGCCATGGAACTTTTGATACATGGTTCAGAAATTGAAATGTTCTTAATTTTGGACTAATTTGGATAATAATCAAAACTTTTAAAAAATGAGTTGAATGAACATACCAATTCACCTAAAAGTGAAACTGAGTAACATAGTTGCTTATGTATATGTAACCAATGACCTTGATCAGTTTTTCCTTTTTTTTTTCTGTCAAAATAGATTAGTCTCTTTGAGGGAGTTTGATTTCAGTATTTTTCAACTCAAATGTAACACATTGTAGATATTTACAGCCTTATTTCCTTTGTTAAATTTCAGTAGCTTATTGGTCCTGAAATTGGCTTGGGGAAATGACTTCTGTTTGCAGAATGAAATGCCATGAAAACTGATTATGCACCTTTTCACCTTTTGAAGGTAAGTTAGTATTGATGAGGCCTTTGTTTTAGAAATATGTTATATTTCTCTGACATAATACAAATCCATGCTATAGTAATGCAGACTGTTCTTGCTGCAATGCTATGAAAGTATGTAAAAAGAAGTAGTATAAGTTAAGCCAAAATTGAAAAATTATTTTGGATTTAATGATGAATAACAATGGTCAATATTTAACTGGTTTCTTAATTTATTGGCATGAAAAAGCACACACTTTGATACAAGATCAAAATATTGATGGGATTCAGTGAATCCAGTCCATCCTGCAGCTACCAAGGTCCAAATCTTTTCATAATCTTATACAACAATGGACCTTAATAGCAAGGAAGAAATGTTAAATACCTAGTACTTTTTTCAATACAGAGAACGTCACCTGAAAATCTTTTTTTTTTTTTATAATTTGAAGGCAAAGACCGTAAACAGAGACTGAACAGCCATATTTTAATCTAGCAAAACAAATGATTGTGATAAGAATGACGATGTCAAAGCCAGCGAGGTTTTTAATCGGAAATCCGTTGAAATGTCTTTTTTTTAGTTAATCTCGTTTTCATTTGGTCTCATTTTGATGTTGATTTAAGGGACCAGATTTAAAATTGAGATATAAAAACCTCTAAGGCTTGAAGTCGCATACCTCATCACCTATTAGATGCAGGTCTGCTCTCCCATCTCACAGGGTTAGTGGAACGTTGACTAATAAAGTCAAGAGCCAAGTTCAAGGGGTCTAAAACTTCTCGTGGGTCCTCGCATAACAGTGACTATTTGATTGATTCGACCACTTTTGCAGTGAAAAAAGATTGTAGCTAAAGATTTAAAAAACACCATAAAATGTGACGATAAATTTCTGTGAGCTAACTGCAGGGAAATACTGCTAAGAGGAACCATTAGTGCTTGGACCAGTTGAACATGGCTTTGGCCTAAACTCTCAAACACTCGTTGAGGGCAACGAAGAACTTGAGCGGTCTAGATCTGTAAGCTGATTAGTTATTACAATGTGAAGGAAGGACTGTGATTGGTTGCTTGTCTTGACTACCACTCAAGTGTTGTTTCAGAGTCCAGGCCTGATTCGCTCCGTGGAAGCTTTGGATAGAAGGCACGGGTAATGGCTGAATATGGGATGTGCTTAAGTTATATCCACAGTATATTTCTTCTCTAAAGTTCAGTTGTTTTTTTTTTTCAAGTGGCAAATCCTGGCATTTTACTCATAATTTAGTTTTGAACTTTTTTTTTTTATATATTTAAACTGAGCAACAATTTTGTTGTAATGATGATTTTTGCTCGTTTCACAAGCAGTATTCCCTCCCTAATAATTCTTTGAAATTTGATTAAATATTTTCTGGTCAGATAATGTGATTAATGTTACAAGCACATATTAAAGCTAACCAAAAATAAAAACCTCAGAGCCTGAATATGCCACTGATGCATTTTCTTTAGCAAGCATGGAGGTCAGGATTATCGGAAACGCTTTCTTAATGATGGGTAAATTTTCTGTGAATTTAATAAATTGGAAATATCTGCCTTAACAAAGTGCTGTCAGAAGCAAACCTCCTCCATACTGACCTCAATGCTTAATTGAGTGGATACAAATCAAGAGATTATTGAAGCACAATGGTCCAGTAATGTGCCCCAAAGAACCAAGTAAACAGAAGGAAAATATACTTTATTGTTTATATAATTGAATATATCTGAATATATACAGTATATATATAGATATTTATAATATATGTATATTTATAAAATTTATATATATACATATCTTATAAATATGTTTACTGAAGCCAATTTGCATTTAGTCAGATTGAATGACATGATTTTTTTTTTTTTTCTGAAGCCTGATTGTTTTATGAGATTTCAAAGACACCCTTCCAGATTTGCTATTTGTACAAAAATTCTCAATCACCAAACATAGAATATCTGCTAAACGGAAAAACCTTATAACAATAACAGGTGAGGTTCTCTAGAATAATAACACAGACATGCAATGGTTGGTTCACAATGACTTGGGAGGAAAAGGCAGGATTCGGAGGAGGAGGCCTGGAAAATCGTTGTTGGCCTCCCGTTGCTTCCTTCCCTTCCCTTCCCCTTGACAACCCTTTTACGACTCGGAAACCCATTGACGTCTCTGATGACTGAAGCGGATGATATTGTTGTGAAGTTCAGCAGGAGACAACGTAAACCCCTTTCATCAGTTTTTTTTTTTTTTGGATGGGATGAGTTTACCATTGACTACATTTTTTGTTTTTTCCTTTCCCGCAGTATGTGAAACTCCGACCATTCTCTCTCGCTCTCTCTCACTTTCTCTCTGAGCAGCCTCTAACATGGTGGGTTCTCATTGTCTTTTCCTGAGCCTCGGGTATTTTAAGGATAAGGAGGGATTAATATGGAAAGGGAGAGCCTAATCAATAATACCTGGAATAATTAGGTGGACTAGTATTCTCATAATTACAGCTCATCTGCCTTCATTTTGATTCGGAATGGATGACGATGATGAATTGTTGTTACATTATTTAACCAACAACTTTTATTTGTATTATATACAATAACAGGCAGTCATTATAAAGTTAAATAGAGAAAGTCTCAATAATTTGAAACCCTATACCACTACTAATAATTCTGAAAAGAATGGAAAGAGTTGGCAATGTCATTGGTAGCTGCAGTTTGCTAACAATATTTTCTTTCCTTGAGTGGACAAAGAAAACAACTGTTTGAAGCAAAGTAACATAGATACAATATAATAAAGAGGGAGAAAGAGGGAGCCAGTAAGATAACTTGGGAGTACATGGCACCTTATTATGTAAAGAGACAATGAAGAGAAAAGACTTAAGAGAAGAATTACTGCTGCATTTTGTGATGCAATTGCTATTATAGAAGATGAAATGAGACGGGAAATTTGCAACGACAGTTCACGCAAAATGTGCGTCAACGAATCCAAGCAAAAATGCGTCGTCGTCATTTAATCTTCGTCCCTACGAGCAATTGCATCACATCATATCAGGACATATCAGTATCCAAAAACTGGCTTGATGTATTATGATGCAACAGAAGAATCTACCAACAAGATTTGAGATCTGATCAGTTATTTTGACCTCTAGCATTATAAGGAAGTTTGATGAAGCTGATTATTCTTGATATTCAAAAGTGATGATATATCATATAATATTTCAAAGGTCAAAATGGCTGATCACATCACAGTGGACTATCCCAGTCTTGGATCAACTACATTGTCTCTCTATATTAAGCAGAGTCGTAAATAGCTGAAGAGGTTACAGCATTTTGAGGAACTACGGCCGTTCTGAAATGTTTAATGGTCATTTATTCCAATATCTTTTGTAATCTAGCAAGCAAATAATGCTCTAGAGGTTTTCCTAGATAAAGTATGAAGCAAATGGTTGGGATGCCCGCCCCCTCTTAATGGTTCCTATATCCTAGTCCACAAGAAGAAGAAAAAGAGTTGCTTAGGAAACTTGAGACTGCATTTGGACACCTCGGGACGGGCAGCCCACTCAAAGTTCTGACGGGTGAGACCTCCTCCTAGTTAGCTACTACTCAAGAGCAACAACGCGAGGAGGAGGTCACACTTACAAAACCTGATGGGTTAAGTTAAGTTGTTCAAAGTTCTCATGCAGCAACAAGAGAAAATAATTATCTAAGATTCTCAAACCGTCAACAATAAACAGGCTTAATGTAAAACAAACAATCAGTCAATTATGTACAGAATATATACAGGCTTTTAGAAAGAAACATATAAAAACATGATAGCATTTCTTCATTTATAGTGAAGCGATGCGATTTATCAGATCTTGGAGAGGCGAACGGTCACAAATTTCTTCGTCGTTCTATGAAATTATCATAATGCTGATCAATTTAGGTAATGACTCACTTTGTATTCTATCTCTCTAAACTAGACTCATTACTCATCATAGGCGTGAAGACCAACCATCATCATCACCTACGTACTAGTTGGGGGAGACATTTTTTTGCCATACATTCTGACTGGCCTAAGTCCTTACCGTCCTCCTTCTCCATTGTGTTCAATATCATCAGTCTTGATCTGCCTTCTTTTATCAACAATTTTTTGGGCTTCTTAAAGTAGCTTTAATCAGTATCCACATGACTACGATTTCTGTTTTTTTGGCTGAAGCTGAGTGGAGGAGGATTTGAGGATCTTTCTATAATATAGCTTATACTTGATCTTTTCATCTATGCGTTTACTTGACGACCCATGTATTTTTCTGTCACCTGTTCACTATAGTTATGAGCTTGGCAAATGAAGATTACTATTAGGAGTTTCTACTGTCTTACAAGTACAATACAGGGGGAGGTAGTCAGTTATAATTTGAAAAAATGATCTGTAATGGATATAATCAATTTTATTACCTTCTTACCCAATTGAAGTCTCACTCACTTTCAACAGCAAGTACACAACACCTCAAGGAACCTGATTTTTTTTTTCTCTTCTGGTAACTAACCTGGTTTCCGAAAAAAAAAACTTTGATAGCACTTTCCTTTTACCAGCTATAATAATTTTGGTCAAATTTTATATAACTGCCTGACCTGGTCTAACATACTACTAGGGTAACCTAGACTGTAGTTTTCCTCACTATGGTAACTGCGAGTGATCTATTATAACATTTTTTTTTTCATTTAATCTATGTTGTAATTTTCCTCTTCCTTGACTGTAAAGGAATTCTAGCACCGGATACAGTCATCCACATATTTACTTACACCTTTATTATGTACATTGTAGATGTCTGACTCAAAAAAATCAAAATAATAAAAAAAAGAATACAATTAAGAACATAAACTTGACACTGAAAGAAGACACAAACTTCAAAAATGTAAGAAGTGAGAGATTGACCCACACAAAAGGACAAGGCTTCCTCTTTTGAATGAACGATATGTTTAGAGACAATCCAACATCATCACTTAGGAAATATTATGGGCATAAACGATGCAAAGGCAAAAGGGTGAAGGTTGTGATATGAACACAAAACGTGTCTTTTTATTTCTCTTACTCCTCGGTAGCTGATACCTCCTGAAATGTCTATGCAGGGTGAGTGAATGGGCAGTTAACAATGTGTACTTCTGAATCTCTCTTTCTCTCACTCTCTCTCGCACACACTCTCTTCCACTCTTCCACTCTCTCTGGCAATCTCAGACAATCAGTTTTGATTCACATTTATTTCTTGTTTTTCTTTTCTATTTAATCGGATCACTTTCTTCTTTTTTTAGTATTGTTATTTCATTATCGTATAAATTATGATTATTACCATCATCATCATCCTTAATAATAAACTGTACTCTCCTCAGAATTATATCTGCGGTTTCAAATAGCTTCAATGACTCGGTTCGAGGTCCTTTCCAGTGCCATCCTTCCTAGGCCTTCCACGCTCTGAATGTGCAGGCGACTGCACACAGGATGGGAAGGATCACCTTTGTAAATGTAAGAACACCATGAGATTCTGTTCATTTGCATAGGAAAAAACATAATTCTTAATTTACACTTTTTTTGATTAATAAAGCAAAGAATTGTATCAAACACTTTTTTACAGGTTTTTATGAGCTACTGGTAGCATACCTAAAATTATTTCATTAACAAATGGAAAGTTAAAAATTTGTTCTTACAAATATTATATGTACTGTACTGTACTGTATATATATATATATATATATATATATATATATATATATATATATATATATATATATATATATATGTATATATACACACTATATATATATATATATATATATATATATATATATATATATATATATATATATATATATATATATATATGTATATATACACACTATATATATATATATATATATATATATATATATATATATATATATATATATATAATATATATATATATAATATATATATATATATATATATATATATATATATATATATATATATATATATATATATATATATATATATATATATATATATATAAAACACTGCCATGTGTGGGACATATAAAAATAACTGGGTCCTTTATGTGAAATAAGTGAACATAACTATGAAAGCAAAATCATCATCTTATGGGGTTCTTACATCACAAATCGGGCCTTGTAGTAATTGACCAATTTCCATGATTTCAAGAAGCCTCCTTTTCCAGGGATTGGATGACCAAGACTAATTGAAATTCCAGATAGTTATGCTTTTATAGTAATTAGGACCATCCTTCCTGAGTGATAGGGCGGGGCGGCACCTCCTTCAGCGGAGAGGGGATGAGGCTCTCATGGAGAGGATAATGTGCCAGTGACGGAAACTTCTTCTTCACACCTGATCCTGCTTAGGTAAGTCTGCTGCTGCTCCATCTGGACAACATCAGTTTCTTTTTTTTTTATCTATTACTCCACTCCTTTTTTTTTTTTTTTGTTGCCCACTTTTCTTCCCTTTCTGTCCCCTCTGTTTATTGCTCAACATGTTTAATTTTTTAGTTTGTATTCAATATTTATAATATTCTTATCTTAGTAACCTTTCCACTCGTCAGATTTCAAAGCAACCCCATTTTTTTTTTAATCTGATGATAGATTTTGAGTATGTTTCAACTTGACCTTATTCTGTTTTCCAGCCTGACCATCTCACATACTTTCTTCAAGGTAATTATTCTTGATGCATCATGAATCAGACATCTTCAAGTTGAGCTTAAGAAAGCACCACCTTGTGGCACTTTGTGGAATTTTGCTTCCTGAAGATGCTAGAGGATTGTGACGTCTGAGAACCTTTGTTTGACTCTGCGCCATTTTCACGCACAGGGGTACCAACCTCACCGAATTGTTATCTTAAACCATCCAATAAACATGGCAAAAAGAAACAACCCGAAGATTATCCAACACTTAGAACAGTGCTGGTGTATATCTTATAATATTGTAGTTATGAAGTTCAGGTTTGAATAAGACGGTTTGAAAAAAATTCCTCTTTAACATATTGAGGAACGTATGGTCAACCTAGCACACACTTTATCTCACAGTTAAGGTTTACGAGCACACACTCACGACTGCTGCCACCACTTTCACTTAAACTTCCAAAGTATTTAATAACACATCAGCTGCTTATTTATTTTCTATATCGTCTTTCCTCCCTCCTTCATTCAGGCCATTGTTCTTAGTATTAACTAATGAATCACTAGAATAACGAATATGTACATTCTTGGTAAAGCTTCAGCAGAATTTGCTTCAGGCACAAACATCACCACTCGCTTGTCGTAACGAAACAGTCTGATCACGGCAGCTGCATCATTCGTTGCTCATTGACTTTTTTTTTTAGAATAGATTTCATCCCTGCTGCTGTCTTTCAGTGCGCACACACACAATCGTTATAACAACATGTTTCTTTCTTTCTTGCTTTCCTGATTTCTTTCCTTTTTCATTTTCTATTAATATTTTTTTTGCTCCTTTGTGATTGCGCATTAGGGTTTGGATTTGCTGGTGGTGGTGGTGGGTTGTGGAAGCAGGTGGTAGTGGTGGTACTGAGAGGGGGGGCCAAGCCCCTGGGGAACCCCTTCTTGGCCTTGATATTATCACTCGCTGTTTGCTGCTGTCGTCAGCACTGTGACTACTTCGCTGCACACCATATCTCCACAGTAACGGTCTTCTTAACATCATACCCACACTCAACTTTGTAACATAGGAGAATGTAATGTCGGGGAACAGTTGAACAACAATATATTATGAAATGCGTTATAGAGATATTTGAAACATTATTATGCAAAGTGAACAAAAACAAACCCTAGGAATGGTTGTAATAAACTGTTATGCTTTATTGCTGTTCAACCTGGGAAAGTTTTAATTTATGTAGGAGATGGAATGACATTAGGAAGGGTCATTAAGAAGAAAAAGTTTACCAAAAGGTTTTTTTTTCAGTCCTATCACCCATAACTACCCCCATCTGCCCATTAAAATACTGCAACCATAAACGTCCCTCTGACATTTTGGCATCCGACAAAAGGAAGGCGGAGGCGGGAAGAGCAGTTCCAGAGAGTTGGTTATAATACTTCGAAGGGCGTAGAACTACTACTGCAGCGTAGAAGAGCGTAGAATTTGTAGAAGGCGCAAAAAGGCATAAAAACAGGGTTCAAAAGGCCTTGGAAAAATTTGAGTGATGCCTATGGGCAGTTGGGGGCAGTAAGATATGGGATCCACTACCTTGTAATGCTCCTAAAATAGTATCTGAACTTTGGGTAATGTATCAGCTTCAGGGCACTCCAGTAAAGCACATATTCCTGAGAATGAACAGAGAATTGTCTAGCTTTTGTGACATCCCATGAAACTGGGAGATTACCCAAGAACCAGAGCTATGAAGAAGATATGGATTCTTTCTTTGAGTAAAATAATCAAGAACTGCTTTCAGATACTCCTTTTCTTAGAAAGCAAAGGGATAAATGTTTTAGATGTAAGGAGACCATGCCAGGGAGTATTATAAACCTTAGATTCTCTCTGATGGCAGGGGAAATGGGGGAAGAAGGTTGCTGCTGCCTAGGTGGGAGGGTGAGGAAAACTAGGCATATTTTAGATAGGAAAGGACAAAAAGGAGGAGGAGGAGGAGGAGGAGGATTCAAACAGAATGTAACGAGGTTTCTCTGGCACGATGGGGGATCATAGGATGATGATCAAACATTTGCAAACCCTTCATGAGAACGTGTTTACGTAGCTAATTAAACTCGAATCACTTCTTGGGAACTATGTGAAGTGATAAACCATTTTGAGCTCTTGAGCTTTTCCTCGGTGAAGTCCTTTTCTTAGAAAATACAACACCAAAGCCAAAAACTCAAAGAGGCTTAAAATGGTCTATCGTATCTCATACACACTTCTCAGCCACATTCACTATTACCACACAAATTTGAAAGCCAATCAATTGTATTACAGCATATAAAAACAACTCTGGTTATATTGGAAATATTTTCTAGAAATACTCATTCTTCCACTATTTAGGTTAAGGATATCACATGTACAATATATTGAACATTTCTAAGTCCATCTTGCAGCCTTTCTCTCTTACGCTGTTTTGATTTCTCATTTTGCACTATTGACGAGGTCTCGCTAAGTCAGGAGCATAGGCCTTATTATATTGAGTTTCCACTGGGATCACAGTTGCTTTGAATCATTTTCTGGACATCATAAAATCAACTAATATTCAAGAGTGAAAATTAGACATTTGGACTTGATCAACATTTTCCAAAGATTTCTCAAAGAATTAAATCAATACAATGGATGTTAAGAGGTTCTGATTTGACCTGAACATTGTTTTTAAGTTCTTGATTGTCGTTCTTAACTCAAGTCTCACTGCCATCTTTGATCTAGAGTAACTTATAAGGCAATTTCCTTGAACTAATATAAGAGATAACACATAACAACAGCTTCTCTCAAAGTTGTACAAAGGCAATCTGACAAGCTTCTTTTAACTTCACGAATGTGTGTGTGTGTGCGTCTCTTCCCGCCATTTTGTAATACTCTCTCGCTGGCCTTTTTATTGTTTTGCCTCCTGACCCACTGACCCCTAGTGCTTCTCAAAGCTGCATTTCTTCGTTACGAGGCTCCCCGTACGATGAGGATGGCACAGCAGCTTGGCCGATTGTATGGTTGCTGGGTGCTTTTTTTTAAGTGTTGGCACTACTCAACTCCTTCCTGCCACCTGCAAATGGAAAAGTAGATCTGTAGAAAAAAATCACTTGGCAAGAAAAGTTGACCATAAAGCAAAATCAAAATTGAAATCACAATTAAATTCTGAGATATATTGTATCACATTTGTTTTATTATAAGAATCAAGAGTTAATAAAAGTGTTTTCTGAAAGTTGTTTATATTTTTTCAATACATATTGTTTCATCAGCATCAATAAAACACTTATATCTATTCTTAAAATTCAGAAGCAAACCATTGCTTATTAATTAATGGATATTGAAAGGGTCATGCTCTTATATCAGTGAAGATACCACAGTTTTAATTTCTAGAACTGAAACATTTATCTATAAACCTTTGTACCTCAGCAAATATGAAAGTAACTTGAATTTTGGTCTGATATCAATGAAAATTAATTTGGCAATGTAAAATGAAGATTGTATTATGAAATATTTGTCATAGAGCAATATTCTGCTGCATTTAAATAAAGAATCATATGCCTGTTAATGAGTGTGAGGACAGAGGAGACTGTAGTAGCTATGCATCCCTAGGCATGAGCAACCACTGGTCTAAATAACAGACTTAGTATTCATAGAATACAACCAAATAGCAGACAGGTTATAACATTCTGTGCTGTAGGGTAAGAAATACCATCAGTGATAATTTCATTGCCTGTAAACAATACTATTAAAATGTAGGGTTAAGAAAATTATTTCCAGGTTTACAGTGTTAAACGCCGCTCATGAATAGTAGGGCTAAGGGGCAGTAACATTGCCCTATCGAGCAGGACAATGCCGTAGAGACTGATCAGATTACATATGATCAGCACCCAAGCCCTCTCCACCCAAGCTAGGACCAAGGAAGGCCAGGCAATGGCTGCTGGTAACTCAGCAGATGGACCTATAGGCTCCCACAAGCCCCCATCCTTATCTCATAAGGATGGTGAGGTTGCAGCGACCAAAGAAACTAACGAGTTTAAGCGGGACTCGAACCCCAGTCTGGCATTCACCACTCAGAGACGTTACCGCATCGGCCACCACAGCCCTAAAACACCTTTAGTCTAAATATACAAGTTATAAAACTCAAAAGTTTCTTGAAGTTAATTTCATAAAAAGACTAATATGTGCATTAAACAATACCACATCAGACATCACATTACTTGTTTATGATGCTCTGGATAAAATTGAGAAAATCTGAAAGAATAACAAAGTAACTAATTGTTCCTGGAGTGATGACAATACCTGCAGAGTAAAGTTTAAAGAGGATTACGATTGGCCAGTAACCTATGTATAATCTGATAGAAGCAACAATTATGAGAATAGAAGAAAAGTTATTCTCTAAGAGAAGTAGTGACAATTTAGATTAAGACAGCCTTGTGGTTCCACTAGCTATTGCTTCTTTAGCAGACATCTCAAGAAATGGATGTACTTTAAGTAGATAGATCTGTCAAAAAAGTTCATGATTCAGGATAAAAATCCTTAGTTGATGAATTGGCAGAAAGGCCATAATATCCAGAACTAGCAAGACGGGGTTCGGACATTTTCCCTACCTCTATATCCCACTAGGACAATTTCCCCACCAAGTACACAGGTGGACAGTTTCCCCACCATGTATAAGCACAAAACACTTGAATTATTGAATAAAAAAAATTTTCCCATCCATTTTCCAGCCAAATAACCAGTTTATCACATCCCATGTGGGGAATAAGGAGCCTATACGAATAATCAGTTTCCCCCTATTGTGACCTGGGAAGGGGGGTTCAGGGGACTTGCCTCCCGCCTAAGTCATTGACCTTGGAACTACTAAATTAGGTTAGATGGGTTTGTTAGGTTCTATGGTCTGTTTCAAATTTCGAAAGTGTTGAATAATTACGTTTTGACCTGTTTTTGCAAACCCAAAGTCCCAGGTTCCAACCTGTGTTTGTCGGGAAGGGGACTCCATAACGGTAGAATGGCTTATTTTTAGTGGAATAAAGGTCAAGTTCGGATTTGCAATGTATGCAGTATAATTAATTTAGTTGTCAACAAAATGTTTTTTATTTCTTTATATGGCTTATAACATCATGTTGGGGAAAATGTCTGGTGGGGTAAATGTCAGAGGGAAAATGTCAGATGGAGATGATGTCCGGTGGGGTAAATGTCAGTGGGGAAAATGTCCGGTGGGGTAAATGTCAGATGGAGAAGATGTCCGGTGGGGTAAATGTCCGATGGAGAAGATGTCTGGTGGGGTAAATGTCTGTGGGGAAAATGTTCGATGGAGAAGATGTCCGGTGGGGTAAATGTCAGTGGGGAAAATGTCCAATGGAGATGTCCGGTGGGGTAAATGTCAGTGGGGAAAATGTCCTGGATCCTAGCAAGACAGTGGTGATCAGCAAAGTCCACATAAGCAGAAAGTTGAAGTGATGGTGATGATGCTACGGGTCAATTTATAAAGTAACTACAGTATTAGGCCTTACAGGTGTTTATTTTACTTCCCTTAGAGATGGAGATCACTATCTTCAAAATAGCAATAAAGTTCTTTTTTCAGGAATTAACACCATTAGGCCTTTGGAATTCAATTTACACTGAAAAGTTGTTTAGTGTAGATAAAGGTGAAGGGAGGGTGGCTATTAAATGGCGTCTATCGTGCAAAATAAATCCACTATCACATGAATCTATGAATTTTTATTCAAACTGATTCCTAATTCACACCAGACGAAATGACTAAATCGTTGGCCTATAATCAATTTGTTCCTCCCACTCTCAACTTAATTTCCACCTTATTCCTCTTTAAATAAGAGTTTCTGCTTGTCATTAACCAGTTGAACATTTACAAATTATATTTTGATTACAGCAAACTCAGCCATTACTAACAACGATAAAATAATCCATAAATTATCTCTTGTATTGTTTTTAACTACTGTCTACTTCCTCCTATAAAAAGGATAGGCCTAAACAATATTGCTCGGCCTGACATAAAAGGAAAATAAACTATGGAACTGCTGAAATCTGTTCAATAGATGTTTAAAATCACTTGCTTAGTGTTCATGAGACCGTGTCTCTTTACACATGAACAGTTGAATCTTATCGATATTTTTTTGGAGGCAATAACCTAAAATCAATTAATAAAATATTCTTTTATATTTTTTGATAAAGTACATTTTGTGTCATTTCAAATCGTTTAGTTTCTACATGAGAGAGAGAGAGAGAGAGAGAGAGAGAGAGAGAGAGAGAGAGAGAGAGAGAGAGAGAGAGAGATACGCGTCTTTTTACATGAATATGTCCATGAAAATATTAGTTTTATCCAAAACTCTCAAATATAACTGTGAAACTATCTCCCAAATAACGATTGAAACTGGTTGATTTGCTGCTTACTGATTTTTTTTAGAACTACTAATAAAATAGTGTACAAATAACTCATAAGAAAAAGAACACCAAACATTTATGGTTAAAAAGTAAGGCAGCCTCTCTCTCTCTCTCTCTCTCTCTCTCTCTCTCTCTCTCTCTCTCTCTCTCTCTCTCTCTCTCTCACTGATAACAGAAACACACGTGTAAGCCTGCCATCACATGTTTCATTGTTTGAATTTATGTGACATTGTTACCCTCAACTGTTTGTATATAAGCTCGTTATTTCGTTGAGTAACTTCACTTAAATTCACCAAAACTCTGTATTAGTAAGCCTACTTAACATCCACCTCTCACACAAATTTCAATTATCAATAGCAACTATTTTAGAAGTATCTGCTTTCTCATCTATTACATTTTGCAAACATGCTGTCATTCCCCTAGCCCTAAACTATTTTGCAAATAGTTCCGTACCAGCAAAACTGCAAAAGTTTATATTCCTTGCAATTGCAAGTTTCAGTGAAGGAAAACATGTTATTTACGAACACAACTAAAAAAATCTATTTAATAAACTCTATTTTTTCCGGTAAATGGGTAGCACATCTTTAATCATTAGGTAATAAACAATATTCATCATGGGCAATGTTTAATGATGAGTTTTTACTATCAAGTGCAAAAAACCAGGAAACTGGGTTTATAAGACAATCTATTGTGATGTGAACTATATTTTTTAGGAATAGAGATGTGATCCTGAGAATGTTTTAGTATACCAAATCAGTCTGACAGGAATAAAGATCTGACGGAATGACGGTTCCCCTTTACTCTCTCTCTCTCTCTCTCTCTCTCTCTCTCTCTCTCTCTCTCTCTCTCTCTCTCTCTCATTGGAATCTGTTGAGAAAAATGTAACCTACCGAAGGTCAGAGGTCTTCTGCAACACTTTTCATTCTCATATTTCTTTTCCTGGCTTTTAAATGTAGTGTCTTTGAAAATGAGATTAATAGGGGATAGGCTGATAGAACTCCCAAATGTCAAGACCAGAAAATCCCTAGACCAACGCTGATACATTCCCGGACTATGCCAAAAAATCCCTAATTAGAACATTTTCTAAAAACTGACAGAGAATAACAATTAACTATTTTGCTTGTTGGTTATTAATAAATGAAATTATCAAAAATAGACAACCAATTTCCCAGATTTGTCCCTAAATGAGGGAAAATTTCACAATCTGGTGACAAATTCCCCCCAAAAGCAGGTCTGTCCGGTAATAATTTGTGTTAAGAAACCCTAATTTAGAACCTTTTGTAAAAATTGGCAGAGAATAACAATTAACTATTTTGCGTGTTGGTTATTGATAAATGAAATTATCCCAAAATAGACAACCCATTTCCCAGATTTGTCCCTAAATGAGGGAAAATTTCACAATCTGGTGACAAAATCCCCCCAAAAGCAGGTCTGTCCGGTAATAATTTGTGTTAAGAAACCCTAATTTAGAACCTTTTGTAAAAACTGGCAGAGAATAACAATTAACTAATTTGCTTGTTGGTTATTAATAAATGAAATGATCCCAAATAGACAACCAATTTCCCAGATTTGTCCCTAAATGAGGGAAAATTTCACAACCTGGTGACAAAATTCCCCAAAAAGCAGGAGGCCTGTCCGGTAATACTTGGTGTGTTAAGTTAGGTTCGTGAGTCACTCGTCACTGCAGAGACGGCGCTAGTGTTGGGTTGCGTCGCCGGCTAGTGCTGCCATCTGTCGGCCGCTCTCTCACCAACATTCATTATTGATCTCTCGGAACTGGGGGGAGCCCCCTCCAATAAATTATTTAAAACATACATGCTTTATTTACCTAAGCATTGCCGTGATGATTTAAGCGTCACGGTTGATAGGATGTTGTATTCAAGACGTAGATGACACAAATCTAACGGCAGAACAAGTGGGAAATGACCTCCTTGACCGATTTAAGGCAAATGTTAGAAAACGAAATCGAGTCGTATGAGGTAATTTGCTGTTCAAGATATTGGAAGACGAAGGGGTTTGAAGAATGGACAGATCGCGATGGAGTAAGAAAATATTACAGAAAATTAAAATTACATCACTTGTTAATGCCCATTGAAGAATAAATTTAATGGTTACTAAAATCAGGGATAAAACCACATTCTATTTAGAAATATTCTTGTAAATAATGAAAACCTTCATATAAATATTCGATATGCATATCTCTCCCCATGAATAAATGTATTATTTCAGATCAAGGAATGTATAATTACGTTCTTTTATATATTTTTAATAAAACAGTAAAGATATTTTTAAATCTTATTCCCGACCCTCTTTCACGTATAGGATATCATTCCTCACTTCCTTAGTTCTTTCTATATTTTTCTCCAATCACATTTCTTGAAATTTTTCTTTGTGGATAAAAGGTTAATGAACTTTAGGGAATCATTTCAATCATAACAAAGTATACAGACGTACACATTCACAATATATATATATATATATATATATATATATATATATATATATATATATATATATATATAT
Organism: Palaemon carinicauda; assembly: GCF_036898095.1. Classification (NCBI taxonomy): domain Eukaryota; kingdom Metazoa; phylum Arthropoda; class Malacostraca; order Decapoda; family Palaemonidae; genus Palaemon; species Palaemon carinicauda. The sequence continues at coordinate 118,063,852 of NC_090746.1, read as the reverse complement.
ATATATATATACACACACACACACACATATATATATATATATATATATATATACATATATATATATATATATATATATATATATATATATATATATATATATATATATATATAGTGTATATATATTTATATATATAAATATATAGTATATATATATATATATATATATATATATATATATATATATATACATATATATATACATATATACATATATATATATATATATATATATATATATATATATATATATATATATATATATATATGTGTGTGTGTGTGTGTGTGTGTGTGTGTTTTGAGCTATTTTCCTTAGCAAAGGGTGGCTCCTAAACATGAAAACAATAGTCACAGCCACATTCAACTGTCCAATCATGGAGGGGATCGTCCACTAAAACTGTCATAAAATGAGATACTCATACATCTAACCTATACAGGAGACTCATTGATTAAGAATAATCTGATCCACGCTTTCATCCAAGAATGAGTTTTTTTCCTTTCAATGTTTTAATTCCATATTCCTCATACCTTTTCATGTAAGAATAAGGCTTTTTTAACAATATTTTACTTCCCTCCTTAATTGATCAATGGCCACTTTCCTCTTTGTAAGGGTAGAAGAGACTCTTTAGCTATGGTAAGCAGCTCTTCTAGGAGAGGGACACTCCAAAATCAAACCATTGTTCTCTAATCTTGGGTAGTGCCATAGCCTCTGTACCATGGTCTTCCACTGTCTTTTGGGTTAGAGTTCTCTTGCTTGAGGGTACAATCGGGCACACTGTTCTATCTTATATCTTATATCTCTTCCACTTGTTTTCTTAAAGTTTTTATAGTTTATAAAGTGATATTTATTTTAATATTGTTGCTCTTCTTAAAATATTTTATTTTCCTCGTTTCCTTTCCTCACTGGGCTATTTTCCCTGTTGGAGCCCCTGGGCTTATAGCATCCTGCTTTTCCAACTAGGGTTGTAGCTTAGCAAGTAATAATAATAATAATATTTCTCACTCAATCAATTCCCGTCACAAACCCTAATAAACAGTTTATCTCATCAGTTTGAAGCCATTTCCTTTTCTTCACGTTCAAGAGGAGGAGAAACAAGACAGAATAGTGTGCCCGAGAGTACCCTATCCAACCTTTTCTATCCCTTCTTGTTGGTAGTAGGATGGCTAGGGCACCAGCCACCCGTTGAGATACTACCGCTAGAGAGTTATGGAGTCCTTTGACTGGCCAGACAGGCCTACATTGGATTTCCTTTCTACAGAGGAGAGTTTTCTCAACAATCCATTCACACATTTCCATCTCAATTTCTTGAGATAATTCCAACCTATTTCTAACGATCTAACTCAACCTGCTACTTTTAGCTTCACCTGTTGTGTGACTCGCCATCTTCTCTTATTTAACTTATAAGAATCAATAAAAAATTTTAGTCAAATATTAACATTAATTGTCTTAATTGGTTTCCCATTTGCTTTGATAAACTCTATATTGCTATAATTTACTCTCTACATTCTCCTCTTGCAAATACTTCCAAATTTAAACCGTTTTTGGGGTTTGTTTCTAAGCTACAACCCTATTTGGAAAAGCAGGATGCTATAAGCCTAAGGACTCCAACAGGGAAAATAGCCCAGTGAGGAAAGGAAATGAGGAAATAAACTACAAGAGAAGTTCAAGAATAATGATATCATTAAAATAAGTCTTTCATACATAAATTATAAAAACTTCAAAATAACAAGAGGAGGAGAAACAAGATAGAATAGTGTGCCCGAGTGTACCCTATTCAACCTTTTCTATCCCTTCTTGTAGGTAGTAGGTTGGCCAGGGCACCAGCCACCCGTTGAGATACTACCGCTAGAAAGTTATGGGGTCCTTTGACTGGCCAGACAGCCCTACATTGGATTCTTCTCTCTGGTTACTGTTCACCTTCCCTTTGCCTACACATACACCGAATAGTCTGGCCGATTCTTCTCTGTCCTCATACACCTGACAACACTGAGATTACTAAACAATTCTTCTTTCACCCGAGTGGTTAACTACTGCACTATAATTGTTCAGTGGCTACTTCTCTTTTGGTAAGGCTAGAAGAGACTCTTTAGCTATGGTAAGCAGCTATTCTTGGAGGGCACTTCAAAATCAAACCATTGTTTTCTTGTCTTTGGTAGTGCCATAGCCTCTGTACCATGGTTTTCCACTGTCTAGGGGGTTGGAGTTCTCTTACTTGAGGGTACACTCGGGTAAACTATTCTATCTAACTTCTCTTCCTTTTGTTTTGTTAAAGATTTTAGTTTATATAGAATATATTTATCTTAATGTTGTTACTGTTATTAATATATTTTATTTTTTCTTGTTTTTCCTCCCTGGGCTACTTTCCCGTAGGGGCCCCCGGGCTAATAGAATCCTGCTTTTCAAACTGGGGTTGTAGCTTAGCTAATAATAATAATAATAATAATAATAATAATAATAATAATACTTCTAAATTTTAACACTTTTTACTATGATATTATCTTCAATTTTTTTCCATATAAACAAAGCATCTCAAAATGCTCTAATTCAAACATTCATTTACACCAACACTCTAAAAATATTTCCCATATATATTCTCATTTCACACTCTGGTATTATTTCACCCTACACATTATGCACAATCTTCAATCCAAAAGTTTCATTGCTTTCCTTTCACCTACATTGAGCATCGACACCACTTCCATCAACAAGTGTTGGCTCCAACATTCCTTCAAACATTCCAACATAGGATTTTGTTAGCGAAGGAAGACTTGCCAGTCTCTGTACTTTTCCTGCTTTACCTACAGTGACTCCATACTTTCTCTCATCTTACGTTCATATATTATACTAATAATTAAGTCCTTATTAAAATCACTCTCTTCCATTCTTCCATCATCCAAAGCTACATACATTTCTCAATACTCCTGGTTTACGTCTCCCCCTATAAGCGTTCCCTTGTTCTCATCCACTCATATTTCTTTTCATGAAAACTCTTCCAAACGCTTATTTTACTTTCTACGGTTTTTTTCTTTGTCACAAATCAGTCCTATCTAGTCTGCAAACATTAATCATTCCACAATAAATTCGTTATTTATTTCATTACCCAGTATCTCTGGAACTACATCAATTAGCTGCTACCACACTGGTAGTATAGGGTGCTAATAGCCAGGCCTTCTCCATCACGAGGCTCAATACTACGCAGTACTCTAGAAGTTTTATTCCAGCTGTGACCAAGTTGTGGAATGATCTTCCTAATCGGGTGATTGAATCAGTAGAACTTCAAAAGTTCAAAGTTGGAGCAAATGCTTTTTTTGTTGACCAGGTGGACATGAGTCTTTTTATAGTTTATTTATGAGATATTTGTTTTTGATGTTGTTAATAGTTTATATATGACATGTCTGTTTTGACGTTGTTACTTATTTTAGAATGATTTATTGCTAATTTGTTCTCTTCATTTATTTATTTCCCTATTTCCTTTCCTCACTGGGCTATTTTTCCCTGTTGGAGCCCCTGGGCTTATAGCATCTTGCTTTTCCAACTAGGGTTGTAGCTTGGATAGTAATAATAATAATAATAATAACTCATCCCTGCAGTTCAGAATAAGCACCACGCTGCACCAATGACTTGTGATTCTATAACACCAAATCTCAGGAGGAAGGACGTGAACTCTTTGAGAAGGAAGTGCCCAAGCCTATTTCTCTTCAGACCAATAGCTTTACAACCTGGACATTGATATCCTAAGAAGTGCCAGTATATAGATCTAAATGTAATCTATTCAAAGGCATTGGAGGTCGTTTGGAAAGGTTGTTTACCTCTGATTGGAAGGACATGCCACTAAAAGTATTAATGGCTCTCAAATGCCGAGGTCAATGACCAAACCTTCACTACAGTAGGAAGCTGGGAAATGAAAATAGTGTGCACGCCACTCTTCAAGGTGGTGAGATCACAAAACGTGTAGGTTGTGCAGCTCTAAGCCTGTATTATAATTACTAAAATGAAGAAAACAGTCAAGACACTAACTATCAGAATTTTGAATGTCTGGATGGGTCATAAAAGTGAATAAATTTATAGGTAGAGTGAGCAAGAATGAAGACAATGATTGTGTACCAACTGTGTGTCATACGATCGTACATAATTCATTTAGTATATATTATGCTTGTATCTTCGCTCTTCCCTCGCACTAAAAAGAACCAGAATAAACATGTCTGCATATCACCTCTGTAACATTGTCTGTCTTGTGAACATGAAAATTCCTGTTGCCTTGGGCTTTTGTATATAAATTAGAGTGTTCTATAATAAATTAACTCAGTTTCTCTCATACTGCCTTTGAGTTCACAACCTTCTCTTGGCTGCCACAGTTGTGTAAGCATAATAAAAGGTTACGGAGCTAGGCCACAAGTGGGACTTAGAACATTAGGAAAATTCGATGGAAGTTTGAAAGAATAAAAACGTTATTGGAGTTGGATTTTACAAAAGGATATCGAGAATGATGGGAAAAAAGGTAATAATAAATTTGTATGGTCCTGGAATGACAAAGACTGAAAGTGAAAGAGTGTGTTCATCAGAGTCTGGATCTGTGATTGACTGGGTACATAGAAAATGAATTAATAGTAATGCTGGATTATATATGAAATTAGGTGGCATAAAAAGACATGGCATTGTTGACAGGTTTGGCGTTCCAGAGTAAATGAAATTTGATAAAAACCTGTAGAAATGTATTTGGAATGGGAAATGATTTGTTAAAAATAGAAAAAAGTATCCAGAGAAAATCTTCAAAAGTTTATTTGGAATTGGAATCAGAAAATGGTGTCAAAAGAGCTTATTTGTTTTCGAGTTGGTGTAGAGCAGACGACAGAGCAAGGTAATGTGTGTAATTGTGAGCAGGAGAGTAACTGAAAGCATATCTGTTGATTATTTGGTTTAAGCAAATTTCCAATTGTTGAGGAATGAGTGACAATTGAAAATTAACGGAATAAAACAGTAGAGTTTGATAAAAATAAAGTGATAAAAGCATAAACAAGTAGCAGAAAAGTGGTTGGGGTTATATACAATCAAGTACAGAAGTATGAAAAGAGTATGAAGAATTCTATGGTGGGGTCATAGGAGTCAACAAGAAGTGTTTCTATTATTATTATTATTATTATTATTATTATTATTATTATTTGCTAAGCTACAACCCTTGTTGGAAAAGCAGGATGCTATAAGCCCAGGGGCTCCAACAGGGAAAATAGCTCAGTGAGGAAAGGAAACGAAGAAAAATAAAATATTTCAAGAAGAGCAACAACATTAAAATAAATATCTCCTATATGAATTATAAAAACTTTAACAAAACAAGAGGAAGAGAATTAAGATAGAATAGTGTGTCTGAGTGCACCCTCAAGCAAGGGAACTCTAACCCAAGACAGTGGAAGACCATGGTACAGAGGCTATGGCACTACCCACGATTAGAGAATAATAAGAATAAGAATAATGAATAAAGGAGACTTGAGGTGGTATTATGAGGTGAAAATTTCATTAAAAAAAAAAGACTTGGAGAAGCACTTGCATGTAAGAGAAAATGATGCACAAGAGAAGGAAGTCTATTCTTATTGTTACTAGCTAAGCTACAACAGGGAAAATAGCCCAGCGAGGAAAGAAAATAGGGACACGGATAAAATTGTGTCCCTGAGGGTACCCTCAAGCAAGAGAACTCTAACCCAAGACAGTTGAAGATCATGGTATAAAGGCTATGGCACTACCCAAGACTAGAGAACACCGGTTTGATTTTAGTGTTCTTCTCCCAGAGGAGCTGCTTACCATAGCTAAAGAGTCTCTTCTACCCTTACTAAGTGTAAAGTAGTCACTGAACAATTAAAGTGCAGTAGTTAACCCTTTGAGTGAAGACTTTTTTGGTTATCTTAGTGTTGTGTATGAGGAAAGAGGAGAAGGTGTAAAGAATATGGCAGACTATTCGGTGTATGTATAGGCAAAGGAAAAATTACCCGTAAGGGATCCAATACTGTACTATCTGGCCAGTCAAAGGACTCAATAACTCTCTAGCGGTAGTAACTCACCGGGAAAGAAGATAAAAAAGATAAGGAAATAAAGGCAGTGAAATGAACTGAGCAGGCAGTTTAAGAGGGATAAGTTGTTCTATAGGGAAGTAAGGGCAGAAAGGTAAGTATGCATAAATGGATCTAAATACATTATAAAAATGAAGGGATGCTGCTTGAAAAGACAGCTGTCTTATGTCAATGGAGGTAGGAGAGTATTTTGAAGATTTGATGAATCATGAGGAACTGAATGACGCTAAAATGGAAGGGGTTAGTGTAAGTTAGTGATTGGCTGTGGAGGCAACTGTTGGGGATGCAAGGAAGGCAAATAATATTTGATGTGATGATGAGCTAGATGTTGTGGTGTGGTTGTACTCTACGAGTATTTGTGAATATTTCTGAATTAAGGAAAAAACAGCATTTAGGAGTATGATTTTGTATATAAATGCCAAATTTGGTTGTTAATTTTTTTTTGATAACTACTAGAGTTTGTTCAGTTATTTATTTCCTTATTTCCTTTCCTCACTGGGCTATTTTTCCCTATTGGAGCCCCCGGGCTTATAGCATCTTGCTTTTCCAATTAGGGTTGTAGCTTGGATAGTAATAATAATAATAATATTACTGGTACAAATCACAAAATCATGTTTTGTATACGTTAAAAACCTGTTATTCTTACCTTTGTGTATATAATGTATTGTATTGCCAAATGTAGTATTTTGCATTTATTTGGACCAGGAGTAAATAATTATTGTAAATATGAGCTGTATATGTTGTGGTCAATAAAATATCTATCTATCTATCTATCTACAAGTGTGAATAAAGGGCTGGCATGGGTGTTAAAAGTGTCTGGTTTAAGTTCCAGTTTCATCTGAATAGATGCTCACCAGAACGTCAACCGGGCAAGCACAACACCCCACTATGGTGTCCAAACACAGCAGTGGTCTCCCCAGTAAACACCTTAAACTCACGATCCTATGCTGGGATCGATCTGCTGCCATGTGAATGCTAGGTAAACACGTTACCAATGTACTAGCCAGGAGGTGTGTAAGTTAATTTGTGAAAGAGAGTAATGTTTCTGGGAATTGTTAAGAAAAAAAGACTAAATGAGCTTTTGTTTAAGAGTTAGGTGATAGAGAAGGCAGTATAGATTATCGTAGAATGGTGTAAATTATACTAAGGAAGGTGTATGACATGATTTTAGTGGGGCTTCAGAAAAGGAATTGTGTGTGCGGATCAAGAATTTACTATAAACAGTTTTATAAGAAATTTGTGAACAAAAGAAAATAAATGAACGAGGAATATATGGACTTGAGCAATAGTTTAGAATAGAATTTATGGAAATACAAATTAGAAGACAAACAATCTAAAGGGTTTAGCCGTTTTCATAATGGCAGCGCATTGCATGTCATACTATATAGGCTAGAGAGTGGCTGGTTTGGTATCAAAATGGGTCTAAGACCCCTCTCCAAGATTGTGCATTATTTTTAAGGATAGAATGACGAAAAAGGGTAAGAGACAGAACATTAGATTTAGGTGGCATAATGTACGGTGGGAAAATCTGTTTATTCATTCTCTAATGATAGGAAGGCAGAAAACAGGTTAGGTTGGTTGAAATGATTAGAAAAGAACAAGGACTGCAGGAATAATAAGCTGTGGTAAGACCAACATGTTTGATGTTAGAGTTTGTTTACTTCAAGGACAAACCGGTAAGACAATCATGTTTGAAGTTAGAGTTTGTTTACTTCAAGGACAAACCGGTAAGACAATCATGTTTGATGTTAAAGTTTGTTTACTTCAAGGACAAACCCATATCCCATTTCTCCTTGTGCTAGTTATGGATGTATTGAGAGAAGGAATTAGGAATGAACATCTGTAGGAATTGTCTTAAGATAATCCGGTGATTATGGAAGATACTAAAGAAAAATGGCTGATAATGGCAAGAGTGCTAGGATTCTCTTAGAAAGGGAGGTATGAAAGTAAATGCAAGTATAATAGGTTAATGGTGCCTAGAAAACAGGGAGAGGAGAGGAGAGACACCGATTTATAACAGGTAAAGCATTTTAAATATTTGGAATTTACTTTAAACTAGGAGGAAGTGTCTGAAGATGAGACTGAAAGTAGAATAAAAGTAGTTTGGTGGGAAATTGGGAAATGGAGGCAGGAAAAAGAATGTTAAATAAACAGAGTATTAAACTATATTGTACTGTAATCAGACCAGTGAAGATGCATAGTTCAGAAACATGGAGACTAAGAAGAAAAGAGGAACAAGCTTTAGCAAAGAAAAATCATAATGTGGAGGCTGATTCTGAGATCTCATTGCAAGAAAGGTTGCTATGACAAGTGAATCAAAACCGAGAGGTTATAGGCATGGGATAATGATGAGTGAGGAGAAGGGAATGAAGATAGCTTGGGTGAAAGGTCAAGACGGAGGTGAAGGATCAGAAGGAGGGGTGAAGTGAAGGATGATTTGGAAAAGAAGGATTTGGTGGAAGATGCTTTCATAAGAATAGGTGGAGAGGATACACCAACGTAATCAAAGCCTTTATTTAGGGTCAGCAGTGGCGATGAAGAGTAGAAATCTTTATAAAAGATATTAATTAAGGAAAGTATATTACCCTAGCTTCATACACTCGTATTCATTCATTAATTTCTTTACCGCAAGTGGAATGTTGTTGTTGTATTATAGGCAACTCTTGTTGTTGGCACGGGCCTTTCCCTTGGTCGGCCCGTAGGAAGGTCGCCATAAGGAGAAGGTCTTCTGGATCTTATATAGTCTTTAGGGAAGAGATTTATAGCCCCAAATCCCTTTTCTTAAGCATGCCCGAGACTGGTATCCACTCACAACTGGGTTAACTAGTTGGTAGCGGGCTATGATCAAACCACTGTCCTCGCAAATACGACCTCAGTGCTCAACCCAAGACTCCAGAAAGGTCTTTGCTCAAACCAATGTACAGGGAGTAAATATCCCAATTCGTGGAGGAACATCAAAGGTGAAATGGCAGTTTGCAGAAGAATATCAATAATAGAGTGGCTGCGAGTATGGTAACTGAAAAGTCCCAGAGCTATGCAGGGGTGGCATTGGCTTGATAAACAATAAAGAGTTACTAATTCAAGGACTGCGTAGGTAAGATTAAGTGTAGTGGGAGAAACAGTTGTAGTATTGAGCACTTATGGTTTACATATTAAAGAAAAACAAGTTACAGAGAAAGGGAAACAATTCAGTGATACCCTGAAAACGTGCCTGATTGGGTTCAGAAAATGGGAATGGTTGGTGCTGCTAGGTAACTTGAATACAAAGGTTGATGTCAGAAAGAGTTGACATTGATGGTAGGTATAAACATCCTGGAGAAAATTAGAATTGAAAACAAATTGTGGAAATGTGTTTGGCAACAGGCTTGACTGTTGAAAATACATGGTTTCTACAGTAGAAGGTTTATAAGTATGTTTAGAAGAGAGAAAATAGTGAATAAGACTTTACTCTGGCACTAGTACAGAGTAAATAAAAGGGCAAGTTTATAGATAACAGTAGTACTGTAGATGAGGTATATCTGATCATTATTTCAAAGAAAAAGTCACGGTAGATAGAAGTTAAAGCCAGGGAGGAAGGAGTAGCAAATGGGACTAAAATTATAATCATGGGAAGTTTAATAATAAAAAAAATTGAGAGGAGGAACTAATGAAAACTGGATAAACTATGGGCTGAGGTTGGGGAAAAAAATGTGGAAGGAGTAGGTGTTGAGCAACTAAAACTCATGATTAGGAAAGCATGAGGGAATAAAATCAACAAGTGGTGAGTTAAAGCAATGAGAAGTCTAGTGAAGGAGAAAAAAAAATGACTCGCGTGCAACTGCACATCACAAGAGAGCATCAAATACAGATAGACAAGGTATTACATGTAAGAGAGAAAATCAAGGAAAAATAGAGGGAAGAATGAGGACAAGAACATGTGGGAACTGCAACTTATCCAATAGGGAGCAAAAGTAGAGAGAAGGGGTAGTAAAAATTCTTTCCAAATAGATGTAAATGTAGAGATGATATTTGAAATAAATGCCAATCTGGATTAATAGAGTGCTTGAAGAATTGTTGCAGTAGAAAACTGAAGAAAGGCACATGTTCTAAGGGCTGGAGTAAGCTTAAAATGTGAAGAATTGACTGTTAAGAATAGAATTAAGGAAAATAACTCGAGAAATGGAAAGGCTTTAGGAATTGGTGGTATTTCAAGTAAGATGGTGTGGTATGTTTACAACTGTGGGATTAATTACTTGACCAAGATTTGTAAAGAATGTTTGGCCTAGGACGAGGGAGGAATCTTAAAGAAACTGGTGGCAAGAATAATTATTCCACTATATAAAGGTAAAGATAATGCTAGGATAGCATGGAATGCGTATGGAAAGACTTTCATTGTGAAAGTAAGCCAGATGACAGAGGGGTAAGTCGAGGTTTAGGCGAGGAAGGGGTTGTATGTTAAGGTACTTTATTGTATGCACCACTGTGCATGGTGGAGCCTTTCAGCCAAAGAGTGCAACAGGGAAAATCCAGCAGTTGCATTAAGGCTAAAAAATGGGTGTAAGTACAGGGCAAAGGGACACTAAAAGACACTAAAAGACAATTAGATTATAGTGACTGCATTACCTCACGAACTATCCCACTACTGGGAATGAGTATATGGATTAAGTCTCTATTAAAAAACAATTTCTCGTGAAGTTCTAAAGAAAAATCGAAAAGATAAGTAGTATGCATGGGCATATAAAACTGATAATAAAATAGAGAGAGAGAGAGAGATAATTGGGGAATGCATATGATAGAGCACAATTTAAGGAAATTAAAAGTTCCTTACATGGAAGTAATGACTGTTAGAATGAAAGAGTTTGATTTGATGTATTAATGGATGAGGCAAAGGCGTGTTATGTCTTTGGGATTATTTCATATTTATTTCAATGGAATACAGTGACACGTCAGAGAAAAAGGATACAATAGGGAGTCATGAATGAAGTATATACTGGACAATATAAGCAGATGAAAAAATGAATAATTAGATATAATATAGACATAATACAAAATGAATAACATGACAGGGAACGAGAAGAAGGGGTAAAGGTGTTTGAAGAACAGGAGAGGAATGGAATACAGTGACACGTCAGAGAAAAAGGATACAATAGGGAGTCATGAATGAAGTATATACCGGTCAATGTAAGCAGATGAAAAAATGAATAATTAGATAGAATATAGACATAATACAAAATGAATAACATGACAGGGAACGAGATGAAGGGGTAAAGGTGTTTGCAGAACAGGAGGAGAGGTCATTGAAGGCAAGTCTGAAATACATGAAGGATACACCTTTAGACTGATCTTCTTTACAGAACTGAAACTGGAGAAGAATAGTTTGCAAAGTATGTGTGTGTGTGGGGGGGGGGGGGGGAATAATAGAAAGGTTGAACAATTTGTAGATATACTAAATGGTAAAATAGTCTGTATCCTGAACAGTATATGTATGCATGTATGTATGCATGTATGTATGCCTATACTGTGTACGTTCATGTTTCTTTAATTTGAAGAGATGATTTACGACAAAACCTTTTAAAATTCACCTGAAATTCAATCATAATAATTCTGTATATATATATATATATATATATACATATATATAATATATATATACACACACATATATATATATATATATACAAAATATATATATACATATATATATAATATATATATACATATATATATATATATATATATATATACATATATATATATATATATATATATATATATATATATATATATATATATATATATATATATATATATATATATATATATATATATATATATATATACATATATATATATATATATATATATATATATATATATATATATATATAAAGAGAGAATGAGAGAGAAAAGTAAAAGATAAGAGACAATACTTACACAAGTGTCAGACATCAGTTTCGATACTCATAGCATTTATGTTATTGTTGTGGCGCGGGTTGCAGTTTTGCTTTTTACTAAGGTCGTGTTGCAAAAGGATTCCTTCCTCCAGCTCCATGATGTCGGAGGAGGACTCAGACAAGGAATCCTTCTTCAAGTGCTGGCCTGAAAGACAACGAAAAATTAATTCTATAATCCATCAGTGGCCCCGTGAATGATTCAGCGACCCAGACCCCCTTTTTTTTCCCGCATTTCTAGGTAAGAATAAGAAAACCGGTTGAAATATTGCAAGACAAGGCAATCTCTGTCTTGAACTGAACAGCATTCCTTCAGGATATAATTCAATGAAACAGTAAGAGTCATTCCTTTTTTTACTCTCTCTCTCTCTCTCTCTCTCTCTCTCTCTCTCTCTCTCTCTCTCTCTCTCTCTCTCTCTCTCTCTCTCTCTCTGGCACATATATACAATGCAAGACCATGCAATCTGTGCTCTTGCCTTTAATAGAATAACATTCCTTCAGGATATAATTCAATGGAAAAGTAAGATTCATTCTATTTCACTTTCTCTCTCTCACATTCACACAAATACACTTTATTTGTTCTTAAAGCAGACGGTTAAAAGACTCATAACAATTTTGAAGATATTATCCAAGCTTAAAGCTATTTAGCAACAGTGACATTATATACAGACAATTCTCATTATGCAATAGATGGTCAACGAACTGAAAACTAGGTATTCCTTTTTCTTTACTGGAAACTAAAACATTTTTTGCATTTTAGGGAAAAAAAAAAAGGGGGGGTTTTTTAGGCCAAGGTGGTTCCATGATCTTTTAAAACCATAATAATTGTTCGAAATTCCTGATAACGCACGACGAAAGTAGTTTATTTTTTTAATCATTAATATAGTCTTATAATTTATGAAACAAAATTCTCTATTCTAATAACTATTCTCTGGAAAGTTTGTTGACCATCCTTTTTTTATGTCAATTTTGATCATAACAACATTCAATCACTTGATAACAGAAATTGCAAAATACCTTATTTAGTATCAAATTAAAATATGTATAGATTATAAAGCTGTCAAACTTGCAAGTACTTTAATTCTCCAGCTGCCAAAACACAATGTACGTTGATTCTCAAAATGCTTAGTTCTTCAGTTCTCAAGTTACGAAACCAAAAAGGATGAATGAATGCACACAGCGCCACTAGTGTCAAAAACTGACACTAAGATCTATCACGGCTTAAAAAAAACGAGTTGAATAAGTTAAGGAGTCAGCAGGTATTTTCATTTAAAAATATGAGCTGAACTTTGGTAGGATGGCCAAAAATTAAATCAATTAGTAAAATTTAGCTTAAGACAATAATGATTATTGTCATCATATATGAAAATTTGTTACTGAATGGTTAGATAGAAAATTACGAAACCTCAAAAAAAAAAAAAAAAAAAAATGTATGAGATTTCTTAAGGAATATGAAAGCAAGAATATACTGAACACTCTGAATTTTAAATCTAGAAAACGGTGAGAACTGAATGGATAAGTAACAAGCAATCATTTTCAAACCTTACACATTTAATATGATTGTAAACGAAAATAACAAATGCAGCTAACATTGAACTCCATACTACTATTTTCCAAATGTAAATCACGAGAAAGGCAAAAGACAGTTTGAAAAATCAATATTCCTTATAATTAAATGACAGAATCGAAAAATAGATAAGCATGCAACGGAAAGGTTATCTTAAAAATATTTCGTGTTGATCCCAAACAGTATTGAATTCGAAAGTAAATCAAACCTTTGATAAAAAATGACAGCCAAATTACATGTGCCATAGCAAGACTGGAGTTAAATGACAACTAGTAAACTCTGGAAGATAATTAAAACCTACCATGACGTCCTGTTGATGTTTGGCCAGAATCATACCACAAGTACACTTTAAAGATAAAAGTCAAACAGAACTGCGGTTACAGTAAAGAATTAAAATAGTTATAAAACTGAAATAGAGTGTAATGCATCAACATAGTGGGTATAACATTTTATGTGAATATATGAAAATTAAATTAGAACACAGACAAACACAAACAAGACTTCAGATGAAGGTTTGTAAAATGATCCTGATGTCTAAACGAAAACTTGGAGTTAAGTCTCCCAAACATAGTTTGAATTAGTATCTTGATGATAGAATTTTGAAGGTTATTTGCAAAGATATGTTTAGATTTTGATTGGGGAACTGTGTGTGTGATATTATATATATATATATATATATATATATATATATATATATATATATATATATTCATATATATATATATATATTTATATATATATATATATATTTATATATATATATATATATATATATATATATATATATATATATATATATATATATATATATATATACTATAGTATTCATCATCAAAAAATGGGCTACTGAAAATGACAAGAGACTTTTCCATTAATATTGGCATAAACTTTTTTTTTTTTTTTAATGGTTCGAAATAGGTTTTACTTGTTCTCTGTAAGTGAGTATGTGAGAGACCCTTCATATGGAAAGTGTTTCTACAATGTCTATGGCAGCATATGACAATTCGAGTCAACTAAACAAGATGACCACACAGACTGTGATTTGGCAGTCAGGCAAAATTTGCAATAGAATTAAAGATTGACAACTTTTCTAGATAAGAAAGACTGTGATTTGGCAGTCAGGCAAAATTTGCAATTGAATTAAAGATTGAAATCTTTTCTAGATAAGATAGACTGTGATTTGGCAGTCAGGCAAAATTTACAATTGAAATAAAGATTGACAACTTTTCTAGACTGTGATTTGGCAGTCAGGCAAAATTTGCAATTGAATTAAAGATTGAAAACTTTTCTAGACTGTGATTTGGCAGTCAGGCCAAATTTCCAATTGAATTAAAGATTGACAACTTTTCTAGATAAGATAGACTGTGATTTGGCAGTCAGGCAAAATTTACAATTGAATTAAAGATTGACAACTTTTCTAGATAAGATAGACTGTGATTTGGCAGTCAGGCAAAATTTACAATTGAATTAAAGATTGAAAACTTTTCTAGATAAGATAGACTGTGATTTGGCAGTCAGGCAAAATTTACAATTGAATTAAAGATGGAAAAATATCCTAGATAAAGTATAGTTAAATCGATATTTAAAGTCGTATTTGCAATCACAAAATTCTCTCAGATATTTCTCACCATTTGATCTAAACCAGAAAGCAATAGACTAAACCTCTAGATATTCCTAGAAAAAATGATGCAAGTTGTCTTTTAAAGCTGATCATAAATTCCCTAATGAAATGGAAGCATTTGACTTCCGGCAGATATTAAGCTGTGCTGCAAAAGCTTGATCAGCATAAAGTTGTTAAAGCAGATTCTCTAATACAGTGGTTCCCAACCTTTTTCCTGTCATTTCCCCCTGCACCCAGTGCAACCCTCCAGATTTCCCCCTTCATGTGTATGAGGGAAAGAGTAGTTGAAACACACTGTGACGACTTACTAATTTACTTTTCCATTATACAAATATACTGATAAACAAATTGTTACAGAGTAAAATGGATAGAGAGCGGTTAGTAACAACTAACCGTATAGCCATAGAGCTATGCGGTTAGTTGTTACTAAGCGCTCTCTATCCATTTTACTCTGTAACTATTTGTTTATCAGTATATGGAGATCGGCTAGTAGCAAAATAAAATGACTTATGTTTATTCTTCTACTTCAAAATAAAATTAGTGAGAAGGTTGAGGCTGCTTCTTGTGCACCAGTGTATCAATATCAGGGTTTAGCTTTATCACCTGATACTTTTTTTTAGTTAGTAGGTAGTGTAATTATTTCCCCCCAGGGGGAAATTTCCCCCAGGTTGGGAACCACTGCTCTAATACGTTTCACCTTAAGTTTTGTTCACAGGTGCCATGAAATTTCACTAATTTTTCTTCACATTATGAATTTTTCGTAGGTTCTCAAAATAGTTGACAATAAAGATTGATTGATTGATTTTGACAATATAATGTCAAAAAACTACCTATTATAGGATTTTCACCAGCTTGAAGAATAACCCCCACATTCTTTAAGTAAAAAGATACCATTAATTGTGCCAGCTAATTACCAGATATCCATCTAGGTAAATACATGAAATAGTGCGTTTTAACTTTGTACTACACTACCTACACTTTTTTCATAAAGTTGTTTAGAAAGATGATTTCAAGTCTTCAGAAATATAAGAGCAAGAATCTAAACTGTATATCGGAATTAATTGTTTAAAAAAAATAATTTTAGTTATATATCAAAATGTGGAACATAATGTGAGATAGGTACCATCGTTCAGGTTTGAGTTTTCTTATTGACAAAAGATTTTTCCCTTTTTTTTTTTTTTTCAAACGTACGTTAGACATGAGCTGGAAACAGTATCCTGGGGCATTAAGTGGGATCCATTGATAATAGTCAACTCTCAAGTCTAACGTACATACATACATACATACATATACCAAAGGCACTTCCCCCAATTTTGGGGGGTAGCCGACATCAACAAATGAAACAAAACAAAAAAAGGAAAGTAGAGAGTAGAGGTCCCCTTTTTTGTTTTGTTTCATTTGTTGATGTCGGCTACCCCCCAAAATTGGGGGAAGTGCCTTTGGTATATGTATGTATGTATGTACGTTAGACTTGAGAGTTAACTATTATCAATGGATCCCACTTAATGCCCCAAGATAATATTTCCAGTTCATGTCTACCTCTGCGTTTAACTTTAAAAATTATACTTTTGAGTTTTAAGTATCGGCTACGTCGGTATCACCTTATCCCAGTTGATAGTTTTCATAGTTTATATAGGAAATATTTATTTAATGTCATTGTTCTTAAAATATATTATTTTTCCTTGTTTCCTTTCCTCACTGGGCTATTTTCCCTGTTGGGCCCCTGGGCTTATAGCATCTTGCTTTTCCAACTATAGTCCATTTCTTTTACAGAGGCAGATTTGCACCGACTCGCAGCGGTGCCCTTTTAGCTCGGAAAAGTTTCCTGATCGCTGATTGGTTAGAATTATCTCGTCCAACCAATCAGCGATCAGGAAACTTTTCCGAGCTAAAAGGGCACCGCTGCGAGTCGGTGCAAATCTGCATTGCTAAAAGAAATTGACTATAGGGTTGTAGCTTAGTAAATAATAATAATAATAATAATAATAATAATAATAATAATAATAATATAACAGTCCAAGAGGATTTCTGTCTTTTGCTTGGTGTCCCTGACTAATCATGCTGACTCTATTTGGATATTTCTCTAAGCGGATCTTAAAAACACTATGGTGATGAAAATAGTTTAGAATTTTAGATAAAAGTTGATTTTATATCTAATACTTCAATTCCATTTCATTTATGCATGTAATTTACCCTTCAGACATGGACTAATATCATGGTTAGAAAGTTAATTCTTCAAAGAAATAAAGAGATTTTACCCTAAATTGCATCCTGGGGGTCCATAAGACTACCAATTTCTCAAACTTTACAATATCAATTTCTATCTGAAACTTCTACCTAAAGGTTGCTGAACCTATCTTTACTTATCACAGCAACATTGCAAAACTAATATTTGTATTTATCGAAACTTTAGCTGTAGTAACCTGACAATGAATTTCATGATACATATATATTTATCGAAACTTTAGCTGTGATAACCTGACAATGAATTTCATGATACATAATTTTTCCATATTCGTGTTAGTGTGCCTACCATAAAGTTTGTTTAATAAAGTTTATATATTTTCATACAATGCATATGCATAAAAATCAATAAATCTAACCTAAAGGTTGCAGAACCTGTCTTTACTTATCACAGCAACATTGCAAAACTAATATTTGTATTTATCGAAACTTTAACTGAAGTAAACTGACAATGAATTTCACGATACATATTTTTTCCATATTCGTGTTAGTGTGCCTACCATGAAGTCTGCGGAATAAAGTTTATATATTTTCATACAATATACATAAAAATCACAATCAAAATGAAGTGTATTTATCGAAACTTTAACTGTGGTAACCTGACAATGAATTTCATGATACATAATATTTCCATATTCGTGTTAGTGTGCCTACCATGAAGTCTGTGGAATAAAGTTTATATATTTTCTTACAATGCATATGCATAAAAATCAATAAATCTAACCTAAAGGTTGCTGAACCTATCTTTACTTATCACAGCAACATTGCAAAACTAATATTTGTATTTATAGAAACTTTAACTGAAGTAAACTGACAATGAATTTCATGAAACATAACTTTTCCATATTCGTGTTAGTGTGCCTACCATGAAGTCTGTGGAATAAAGTTTATATATTTTCATACAATATACATAAAAATCCCAATCACAATAAAGTGTATTTATCGAAACTTTACCTGTGGTAACCTGACAATGAATGTCATGAAACATAATTTTTCCATATTCGTGTTACTGTGCCTACCATGAAGTCTGTGGAATAAAGTTTATATATTTTCATACAATGCATATGCATAAAAATCAATAAATCTAACCTAAAGGTTGCTGAACCTACCTTTACTTATCACAGCAACATTGCAAAACTAATATTTGTATTTAAAGAAACTTTAATTTTAGTAACCTGACAATGAATTTCACGATACATAATTTTTCCATATTCGTGTTAGTGTGCCTACCATGAAGTTTCTGGAATAAAGTTTATATATTTTCATACAATATGCATAAAAATCACAATCACAATGAAGTGTATTTATCGAAACTTTAACTGTAGTAAACTGACAATGAATTTCATGATACATTTTTCCATATTCGTGTTAGTGTGCCTACCATGAAGTCTGTGGAATAAAGTTTATACATTTTCATACAATATACATAAAAATCACAATCACAATGACGTATACGATTGTCTGACAGAGAAGATCTTTGCAAAATTTGCCGAGGTTAGACTATCATCCAGGTTTCTGATCGGCGAGACAGCTTTGATCTGGAATTTTGTTTATCTTTAGATTACCCTCAGTTGATCGAGGTGACATTTCGCTTTACTGAGAGAGAGAGAGAGAGAGAGAGAGAGAGAGAGAGAGAGAGAGAATATTTAACGTATAAATATACCCTTAACCAGAGAGAGAGAGAGAGAGAGAGAGAGAGAGAGCAATTCAGAAAATAAAGGAAGAGAGAAGACTGGTTAACGTATAAGTAGAGAGAGAGAGAGAGAGAGAGAGAGAGAGAGAATAATAGTTAACGTATATATATATATATTTATATACCCTTAACCAGAGAGAGAGAGAGAGAGAGAGAGAGAGAGAGAGAGCAATTCAGAAAATAAAGGAAGAGAGAAGACTGGTTAACGTATAAGTAGAGAGAGAGGAGAGAGAGAGAGGAGAGAGAGAATAATAGTTAACGTATATATATATATATATATATATATACCCTTAACCAGAGAGAGAGAGAGAGAGAGAGAGAGAAAGAGAGAGAGAGATCAATTCAGAAAATAAAGGAAGAGAGAAGAATAGTTAACGTATAAGTATACCCTTAACGAGAGAGAGAGAGAGAGAGAGAGAGAGAGAGAGAGAGAGATCAATTCAGAAAATAAAGGAAGAGAGAAGAATAGTTAACGTATAAGTATACCCTTAACGAGAGAGAGAGAGAGGAGAGAGAGAGAGAGAGAGAGAGATTGTTTATATATGAAAACGACCAACGGGGAGAGAAATGCTTAGAAAGTATTTATAGCACAACAAATACCAAGAAGAGTGAGAAGGTATTTGCATTGAGAAATATGAACATCAAAGCAACTCTGATACAGAGAGAGAGAGAGAGAGAGAGAGAGAGAGAGAGATAGGTCACTTTTTAATTATTATTACGTTAACCTAAACAAAACGGCATTTGAATTTTAATTACGTGTGCAAATAATCAAAACTTGATTTCATGAGAGAGAGAGAGAGAGAGAGAGAGAGAGAGAGAGAGAGAGAGAGAGAGACGCTCCGGTGCGACATGGACGCTAAAATTCAAAAAAATTCCCCTGATACCAAAATAAAGGTCATTTCTTTGAAAAGTTCAGAAAAATTCCCCTGATACCAAAATAAAGGTCATTTTTTTGAAAAGTTCAGAAAAATTCCCCTGATACCAAAATAAAGGTCATTTTTTTTGAAAAGTTCAGAAAAATTCCCCTGATACCAAAATAAAGGTCATTTTTTTGAAAAGTTCAGAAAAATTCCCCTGATACCAAAATAAAGGTCATTTTCTTGAAAAGTTCAGAAAAATTCCCCTGATACCAAAATAAAGGTCATTTTTTGAAAAGTTCAGAAAAATTCCCCTGATACCAAAATAAAGGTAATTTTTTTGAAAGTTCAGAAAAATTCCCCTGATACCAAAATAAAGGTAATTTTTTTTGAAAAGTTCAGAAAAATTCCCCTGATACCAAAATAAAGGTAATTCTATTGAAAAGTTCAGAAAAATTCCCCCTGATACCAAAATAAAGGTCATTTTTTTTAAAGGTTCAGAAAAATTCCCCTGATACCAAAATAAAGGTCATTTTTTGAAAAGTTCAGAAAAATTCCCCTGATACCAAAATAAAGGTTATTTTTTTGAAAGGTTCAGAAAAATTCCCGATACCAAAATAAAGGTAATTTTTTGGAAAAGTTCAGAAAAATTCCCCTGATACCAAAATAAAGGTAATTTTTTTTTTAAATCTAAAACATTTAAAATTAAAAACTACAAACTCCAATCTTGCATCTTAGACACATGAACATAATAGCATCTTTAAAACCTGTCACAAACTGTTCGTTTTCAAAATCCCAATTTTATTTTAACAGTTTGATCAATTTGATTTTGGGGCCTGGGAAGCCACAACGTAGATAATTAACGATACAAAACGCAGCTTACTTACCTGTAGAGATTAGTGATTTTGAGACTGTAAGGAAAAAAGGGTTTCATCCACAGGCACAAGGAGAGAGAGAGAGAGAGAGAGAGAGAGAGAGAGAGAGATATGCAAACAATCTGGTTTACTTGCCAACAGTGCAAGGTAACTGTGGACAACTGAGAGAGAGAGAGAGAGAGAGAGAGAAATGTTAACAATCTGAATATATATATATATATATATACAGAGAGAGAGAGAGAGAGAGAGAGAGAGTGAGTGAGTTGCAAACAATCTGAATATATATATATATATATATGTATATATACATATATATATATATATATATATATACAGAGAGAGAGAGAGAGAGAGAGAGAGAGAGAGAGAGAGAGAAATGCAAAAAAAAAAACAATCTGAAAAAAAATAATAATTCACTTACCAACAGTGCCAGGCAAGTATGGACAACTGGTGACGTGGTTGAAGTTTTGACTTTGCATCTCTTCTTGGTCGGTTTCCCGATGGTAGAAGTAATTGAAGTTTGACACAATAACGGGTACCGGGAGGGCGATCGTAAGCACACCAGCGATGGCGCATAGTGACCCAACAATCTTACCCCACACACCCACAGGCCTGTAGGGCAAGAGAGTGTTAGAATGGGAAGCGACGGCAGGGTAGAGTAAGGTCACCGCGCTTGACGCAACATAGAAATGTCGGGAGCGTTCTCTTCTGGTGGGTGGGTGATGAGCCCGTCTTAGCCCACTCCCAGAAGCCCCTTTTCCCTTGAAGATCATGTTTAGTAGATCGTCAAGATCATCTTTCGAATATTGAAAGGAGATCTCTTCGATTTTACCTTCCAAGTAAGCTTATAGTAAAGATTGTTGTCAAGATAGAATTAAAAACAGAAGGAACGCTTTCCGACATTTCTCATGAAGGCTATTGGCTGAAAACATAGACTTTCTAGCTTATATAGTTTCATTATAAAGTATGTTCATTAGACTGTGTGAGTGACAGTAATATACAGATAGGTGCAAAGTAATGCTAACTTATTTTTAAACTCTATGCTTTCAAAAGAACAGAAAACTGTAAAACATCTTTTTTTTTTTTTTTTAAATGTTACAATTGAGTCTCAGAGCTAATTAGATAGGCAAATACAAACATAATTATCTTAACTGTGATTAGACTAATCTAAAAATCTAGTGTATATGTATATATATATATACTATATATACTATAGTATTCATCATCAAGAAAATGGGCTACTGAAAATGACAAGAGACTTTTCCATTAATATTGGCATAAACTTTCTTTTTTCTTAATGGTTCGAAATAGGTTCTACTTGTTCTCTGTAAATCATAGAATACAAGTTTGTGCACCAATGATCATTATAAATATGACCACCTTCTACCTATGCTTTCACTTATCAAGCCCAAACACTGGTGGTACAATCTGAGTCTTCCAGTTTTATTGGTCAGAGAGAATTGAACTTTTTTTTTTTTAGTTATGTACCTCCTATTCTTTTTGCCAGTAAAATTGTAAGTTTAAAAAGTGTCGATATATATATATATATATATATACAGTATATATATATATATATATTATATATATATATATTACATATATATAATATATGTATATATATATATATATATATGTATACTGTGTGTATATATATATATATATATTTATGTATATATATAATATATATATACATATACATGCATATATATATATATATATATGGATATATACAATATTATACATATATAGACACAAGGAACTAGAATATTCGAAACTTCATTCTGGTAAAACAATTATTCACTGACTAAAACTCTAAATTCTTATTCCATGCATTCTTTTAAGATTTCGGGCAATTTTTGAGAAATTCAATAAAATTATGGAGTATAATTGCTAAAGATTAAGTTGAATAAAACTTTAAGCTAACTATTTTTTTTTTTTAGATTATCTGACACTATTTACAAATTGTCTGAAAAGATAAATTATTTCAATATTTCTTAACTCTGTACTGCTCATTACTCTAAAATGATTAGCAATGCAATAAGCTTACATTTAATGGTGGTTGTTCATTGACTATCTTGGAGTTTTTGGACAGTAAGATCTTACTATGTAACTGGTGTTTTTATCTCAGTGCTTTTTCACATTTTTGCGATATCAAAGAATTCTATAATAGGAGAACAAGGAATTCTATGATGCAATATCAAGGAATAAGGTATCGAGGAATTCTAAATTACTAAAATACTAAATTCTAAGTTATCGAATACATCTATTGTACATTATTCAGGATTTTTGAAGCACTGTATCAGGCTTCTACTGTACAATATCAAGGATTTCTTGAGCACAATATCGAAGAATTCTACGATGCGATATCGCAAAAATCTACTGTACAATATCGAAGATTTCTTGAGCAAAATATCAAAGAATTCTACAATACGATATCGAAAACTTCTACTGTACAATATGGAGAATTTCTTGAGCACAATATCAAAGAATTCTACAATACGATATCGAAAACTTCTACTGTGCAATATCGAAGATTTCTTGAGCACAGTATCAAAGAATTCTACAATACGATAT